>NW_022990806.1:0-54250 GCF_902827175.1 Gymnodraco acuticeps
GGGGTGAAGGAGATTGAGAATACATTTACATGTCACTCGCAAGGCAAGTTTATTTATATAGCACCTTTCAACACAAAGCAATTCAAAGTGCTTTACAAAAACGAAAGACATTAAGAAAATGGCATTTATAAATCAGTCATTAAAAATAAAAGATAATAACATTTTCTTTCATAGACAGTGATGCTGCAATTGGGCCCCATTAAGGGGGTTTCCCGACATGTCATTGCAGTAAATTAAAGGGGTTTCATGTTTGTCGTTGCTGTGGACCACTTCTCGGTCGGCAACCGGCGCCCTTGCTTGTGGACGCTTTTATTCAAAGCGACTTACATACATACACTCCATACTGTGGAGTCCCACATGAGCAATTTGGGGGTGAAGTATCTTGCCCAGGGACACAAAGACATGATGACTGCAGTGGGTGTTGAACCAGTGCTCCCCTGATCCGAAGATCAAGTGCATGAATATTGTCTTTCCTTAAAACCAACTGGCCAAAAGTTGAGCGTCAGCTGACCACCACACTTAGAATATATTCACAACCCAATAACAAATAATTTAAATTTATATATTGATAAACTCCTCTCTCATATCTTTATCTTACCTAGTCTGCATTTCTTTATTTTATTTATGCATATTTTACAAATCACTCGCCTTTTAAACTGATTTAAATGATTTCCAAACTTATTTTTTACAACTATATTAAATAGATGGAAATATTGTTTACATAGATGACCAAACCGTTTTGAGACCCACTGAGATAACTTAGACTAAAGTTACAATCGAATCACTCAGAGAGTCCTTTACCTCACCTAAAGCCTGACGTTATCTCAGCCCTCTCAGTCCGACAGGAGAGGACTCTCCCTCTCCTTATTGTTGAAACAGCTTATAATCTCTGTTGCTCCGAGCTAGCACCAGATGCTAACAACAACCCCGTAACTGGTGCGCTCTCTCTCTTTCTCTCTCTCACCCGCCACACTAGGGCTGCACGATATTGGAAAAAACTGACATTGCGATATTTTTTCCCCTGCGATATGAAAACATACAGGAATTGAAGAAAAGACCGTTTTTTTTTGTCCGCAAACCATCCTTTCTTGAACTTTAATGCTTATACAATTGGTATTTTCCTTAACTATATTTTACCGGATGAAGGATTTTAGTCACGGACATCTGGATCTTAAGTTATCAGAGCAACAAGCTGAGCTAGCTCGGTTAGCAGCGCCAAATTTCCCTGGAGAAACACATGAAACTACTTTATTCAGTGTTTTTACCTTGAATCACCGGGTCCGTTTGCTTTGGAGATTTGATTGTGATTGGTGGTTTGCTGTGCATGCAGAGCCTGCATGTCACTCACTCAAGTACCCATGACATGAGAGCTGACAAGTTTTTCCTTTTGTATCAAGCAACAAAATAATTGTAACATGACGTGTTTGAGTTCATTTGCCTACTTAATATCGCAAGTCCTAAAAAAAAATTGAATCGCACGTCCTGCAATGTGAATATCGCGCATGGCATATCGCGATTATCGTCACAACACCGATATATTGTGCAGCCCTACCGCACACTCACACAAAATGCGCTCGTGCCACACACACACAGAAGCTGTATGCTCCTCCGTGACGATGACCGCTTGCGTTAAAAAAGAAAATAAAACGTTTTGAAAAGTGGGGGGGGACACAAACGGGATTTTGAAAAGTGGGGGGGACATTTCTCCAGTGGAAATTACGCCCATGCCTATATGTAGGCCTATGACATTAAAGAATCAGACAAATACTAAACAATAACCTGGTCTTTATACAAGCAGAACTAATTAGGGGATACAAGTGCAGGAGGTCAGGTGGATGCAGAGCTAAAGTCCGCCCTGACCTGATCCTATCCATCTGTGTCCAATCACCTGCTGCCCTTGGATTTTGCCTACCCTCTGCAGCTTTGTATTGTCAGTGTGATTAGACCTATCAGTATATCCCCTGTCATTGTTTCTGGATTGTCCTCGTGTGGTCACCTGGTTCTCTATGCGTTTTCCCCATATCTTCCTGGTTTTTTCCTTGTTTAGTTTAAATGTGTCAGGATTCTCATGTCTCCAGATTCCCTCTTTGATACCACACGCATCGTTGTGGTCCGTTCTGGCGTCAGCCCCTGCTTCTCACCCAGTGTTTGCTATTGTCCAGGAGCCATTCGCTGGTACTCGTCTGGCCTTTGGAGGTCCACGGAGCCTCCCAAACGGCTCCTAAGAGGAGTCGCAAGGCCAGGTTAGCAGCACGAGCCCAAAGGCCATGGTTCCAGAACCAGTTCAGCCCCCAGCAGCATGGTTACAGCCCCAGTATAGGACCCAGCAGCCATGGTTTCAGCTCCAGTCCCGGCCCCAGCCGCCATGGTTCCAGACCCAGTCCCGCCCCAGCTGCCATAGTCCCTTCTTTTAGTTCCTTCCCTAGTCCCTCCTCAGGTCACTTGCATAGTCCCCTTCTCTAGTCCCTCTCCAGTCCCACCCTCTAGTCACTTCTCAAGTACCACAACTCTAGTCCCATCTCAAGTCCCTTCTCTAGTCCCTACTCAAGTCCTTTCTCAAGTCCCTCCTCTAGTCACTTCCCTAGTCCCTTCTCCAGTCCCCTCCTTTAGTCACCTCTCTAGTCCCCTCTCTAGTCACCTCTCTAGTCCCCTCTCTAGTCCCTCCTCCAGTCCTTCTCTAGTCCCTTCCCTAGTCCCTCTCAGGTCACTTTCCTAGTCCCTTCTCTAGTCCCTACTCAAGTCCTATCTCTAGTCCCTCCTCTAGTCACTTCCCTAGTCCATTCTCCAGTTCTCCCTTTAGTCACACTCTCTAGTCCCCTCTCTAGTCCCTCCTCTGGTCCCTTCCCCGAGCCCCTTCTCTAGTCCCCTCTCTAGTCTCTTCTCTAGTCCCACCTCGAGTCCCCTCTCCAGTTCCCTCTCAGGTCTCCTCTCGAGTCCCCTTTCGAGTCACCTCTCAAGTCACCTCTCGACGGTCCCTCTCGAGTTCCCTCCTCTCGTCCCTCCTATAGTCCCTCCTTTAGTCCCTCCTCTAGTCCCTCCTCTAGTCATTACATTGTTACATACATTACATTGCATTTAGCTGACGCTTTTATCCAAAGCGACTTACAATAAGTGCGTTCGTCCAACAAAATACAACTTGAAGAAAACAGAATCATAAAAGGTACATCAGGTTTCATAGAACAAAAACATTTCAAGTGCTACTCAATTGGCTTTAGAAAAGCCAGTCCTTTATTAGTATAAAAGTGCTTCGTTAATAGTTCTATCGCTCGAAGTGGAGTCGAAAGAGATGAGTTTTCAGTTTGCGCCGGAAGATGTGCAAGTATCTGCCGTCCTGATGTCAATGGGGAGCTCATTCCACCATCCTGGAGCCGGGACAGCAAACCCACGTGTTTTTCGCCGTTGGGAACTTGGGTCCCCCTCGCAGCGAGGGCGCCAGCGAGTCGTTCGGCTGATGCAGAGCGTAGTGCACGCACTGGGGTGTACGGTTTAACCATGTCCTGGATGTACGAAGGGCCAGATCCATTCGCAGCATGGTAAGCAAGTACCAGTGTCTTGAAGTGGATTCTAGCAGTTACCGGAAGCCAGTGAAGCCGAGGTAGGAGCAGAGTAGTGTGGGAACATTTAGGAAGGTTGAAGACCAGACGAGCCGCTGCATTCTGGATGAGCTGCAGAGGTCGGATGGCACATGCGGTAGACCAGCCAGGAGGGAGTTGCAGTAGTCTAGGCGTGAGATGACGAGAGCCTGGACCAGAACCTGAGTCGCTTTCTGTGTCAGCTGGGGACGTATCTTCCTGATGTTGTAAAGCGTGTGTATCTGCAGCAACGGGTTGTAGAGCAGCGATGTTTGCAGTGAAGGACAGGTTGTTATCTAGGGTCACACCCCAGATTCCTTGCAGTCTGAGTCGGGGAGGAGGAAACAACTGAGGTGCCGATTGTTGATTGTTAGGTCAAGAGTGGGACAATCTTTTCCCCGGAGAAGGAAAGAGCAGCTCAGTCTTGTCAAGGTTGAGTTGAGGTGATGAGCAGACATCCACTGAGAGATGTCAGCTAGACAAGCAGAGATGCGTGCGACGACCCTGGGTCTCTGAGCGGGGGAAAGGACAGAATTAATTGGGTGTCATCAGCGTAGCAGTGGTAAGAAAAACCATGCGGGCTAATGACTGATCCGACGCGAGTTTTGTGTACAGGGAGAAGAGGAGGGGACCAAGAACAGAGCCCTGAGGGACCCCTGTAGGTAATTGACAAGGGTCGGACTCAGACCCTCTCCAAGTCACCCTGTAGGTACGGGTCTTTCAGGTATGAGGTGAGGAGGGAAAGTGCAGAGCCTGAAACTCCAAGTTTTTGGAGAGTGCGAAGGAGGATCTGATGATTCACCGTGTCGAATGCAGCAGACAGGTCCAACAGGATGATGACAGAGGAGAGGGATGCAGTTTTGGCAGTGTGCGGTTCCTCCGTGACAGCAATGAGAGCAGTTTCTGTGGAGTGACCTGCCTTGAAACCAGACTGGTGCGGATCCAGAAGATTGTTCTGATTGAGATAACAGGAGAGTTGTTTAAAGACAGCGCGTTCAAGTGATTTAGACAGGAACGGGAGGAGAGAGACAGGCCTGTAGTTTATAACATCAGACGGGTTGAGATTGGGTTTCTTTAGGAGAGGGTTTACTCTTGCCTCCTTGAGACTGTTTGGAAAGTGACCAGAAGTTAGAGAAGTGTTGATGAAATGGGTGAGAAACAGGTAGAATAGAATATCAGGAGCGATAGTCTGAAGGAGGTTTGAAGGGACCCTATCCCTTCAAACAGGCAGAGGTAATGAGGGGTAAGAACCTCACTTGGAGAGAGAGGGGAAAAGGAGGAGGTAAGTGTGGGTGGAAGGAGGGTCTGGTGACCCAGCGGTGAGTAAAGGTGAGTCAGAAAAAGAAGAGCGAATATCATCAACCTTTTTTTCAAAGGGGTAACAAAGTCGCTTGACAGAAGTGAGGAGGGGGGGAGGAGCTTTTGGAGGGTCCAAGAGGGTGGAGAAGATGGAAAATAGTTTTTAGGATTGGAATAGGAAGATTGGATCTTATCTTGAAAGAAAGTGCTTTTTGCCTGAGAGATCGAAGCAGAGAAAGAGGAGAGGAGAGCTTGATAGGGTAGGAGGTCGTCACGGTGTTTGGATTTCCACCATTTCCGCTCTGCTGCCCTAAGGACGGTTCTATTAGCACGCAGTGCATCATTTAGCCAGGGAGCAGGAGGGGACTGACGAGCCTGCCGAGATGTGAGAGGACAGGCGAGAGTCCAGAGTGGATGAGAGAGTAGAGAGGAGAGTTTCTGCAGCAGAGTTTGGAGGCAGGAGTTGGAACGAGTCAGAGGAAGGGAGGGCTGAGAGCACCGACGAGGCAAAGGTAGAGGGGGAGGGGGGAGGGGGAGGGGGAGAGGGAGCGAAGGTTACGGCGGACAAGTGCAGGATGAGAAGAGATTAGTTTGTTATGTTTGGAAAGGGATAGAGCGAATGAAATGAAGAAGTGATCGGATGTGTGGAGCGGGTTTACAGAGAGGTTAGAAGTAGCGCAGTTCCTTGAGAATATGAGATCAAGGACATTGCCAGCTTTATGAGTTGGTGGGGACGGAGACAGTGAGAAAGCAAAGGCGGTTAACAGAGATGTTAGTTCGTCTATCTTCCCCGTCTGGAGGTTGAAGTCTCCGAGAAGTACAGCGGGAGGGCCAGTTTCAGGGATGTGTGAGAGGAGATTATCTAATTCCTCCAAGAAGTCCCCAAGGGCCGGTGGACGGTAGAGAACAACAATGGTTAGCTGTATAGGATGGGTTACTGTGACGGCATGGAATTCAAAGGTGGAAGGAGTGAAGTTAGGTAGCTTGAAGAGGGAAAAGCTCCATTTGGGAGAGAGCAGGAGACCAGTGCCACCTCCTCTGCCAGTGGGTCTAGGTGTAGGGGAGAAGGAATATGCAGTGGGAGAGCTGCTGGGGTGGATGTGTTGGATGGAGTAATCCAGGTCTCAGTGAGAACAAGGAAATCCAGAGACTGCAGGGAGACGTAGCCAGAGATGAAGTCAGCCTTAGGAACAGCTGACTGGCAGTTCCACAGGCCACCTGAAACTAGATGTTGGATCTCAGTGGAGCATGTGGGATAGACGAGAGCAGGCCGGTTATATCGATTACGAGATACACGGGGCCAGTGATAATTGCGAGAAGACACATGAACAGGAATGGAGAGAAAATACACATGATTATAGCATGAGGGGCTAAACAACCAAATAAAATGAAACAAAATAAAAAACACCAGCGATACTTAGCTCAATCAAAGTAGGATTTGCCTCCTCTTTGCCTCCCTCGTGACTCCCACAGGACTCTAATGTCTTTGCCAGTCTTTGACTCCCACAGGACTCTAATGTCTTTGCCAGTCTGACGCTTAAGCTGACGCTCCAGGAAAGTGCTACCTAAAATGGACACCTGATTGCTGAGTTCTCACAGCTGTGGGGCAACGTCCTTTTAATTAGTTAACTCTCTGCAGCTGGTGGCCCTCAAAAGGAAATCTAGACTGGCTTCGTCCTGATTTCTTATTGTCTTTTAAGTCAATTACATTAAACCCTAAGTTATAAAGTTCTGAGTTTAACCCTTAATACAGTTACACCTACTCAATAAAGTATTCTACAAATGTTTAAATCAAAGTAACCCTAGTAGTCAGTTAGATCACTTTTAAGGTTTCAGTCAAATGACTTTCCCAAGTTTCTGGACAGATGCTGTACCGGTTTGAGTTTTTAAAAACACAATTCCAGTCAGATCAACTACAGAGCATTGATACAGAGTACACACACTGAAACAGAGAAGTCTACAAACACAGTGTTACTCACACAATTCTAGAAGTCTCCAGTAGCTTTCTTGTCAAAAACTAGTTGCACACTGGCAGGTCAGTGCTTAGGATGAGATTTAAATACAGTTTCTGTTGGGGGAGTTTCCTCAGATCACAGCTGATGGGCCTCAATCGAGATGGCTTCGTCCTGATTTCTATTGTCTTTTAAGTCAATAAACATTAACCTAAGTTATAAAGTTCTGAGGTTTAACCCTTAATACAGTTACACCTACTCAATAAAGCTCTTAGTATTCTACAAATGTTAAATCAAAGTTAACCTAGTAGTCAGTTAGATCACTTTTAAGGTTTCAGTCAAATGACTTTTCCCAAGTTTCTGTCTGACAGATGCTGTAGCGGTTTTGAGTCCTCCTTTAGTCCCTCCTCTAGTCCCTCCTCAAGTTCCCCTCTCGAGTCCCCTCTCGAGTTCCCTTCTCTAGTCCCTCCTCTAGTCTCTCCTCTAGTCCCCTCTGGAATCCCCTCTCTAGTTCTCCTCTCGAGTCTCCTCTCGAGTCCCCTCTCGAGTTCCCCCTTGGTTCCCCTCTCGAGTCTCCTCTCGAGTCCCCTCTCGAGTCACGTCTCAAGTCCCTACCCAATGTCCTGGTCCGTTGGAGGTTCCGCTGGGGGTCCTGCCAACTCCATGTCCTGTCCCGTTGGAGGCCCCGTCGACTACTCCTCTGCCGGGGGTCCTACCAATCGGTTGTCTGTCCCGTTGGAGGTCCCGCCATCTACTCTCCTGCCGGGGGTCCTGCCAGCTCCTTGTCCTGTCTCGTTGGAGGTCCCGCCGACTACTCTCCTACCGGGGGTCCTGCCAACCCTTTGTCTGTCACGTTGGAGGTCCCGCCATCTACTCTCCGGCCGGGGGTCCTGCCAATCCTATGTCCTATGCCGTTGGAAGTCCCGCCGACTACTCTCCTGCCGGGGGTCCTGCCAATCCTATGTCCTTTGCCGTCGGAGGCCCCGCTGACTACTCTCCTGCCGGGGGTCCTGCCAACCTTGTGTCCTGTGCCGTTGGAGGCCCCGCCGACTCTCCTGCCGGGGGGTCCTGCCAACCCTGTGTCCTGTCCCGTTGGAGGCCCCGCCGACTACTTTTCTGCCGGGGTCCTGAACCCTTTGTCCTGTCTGGTTGGAGGCCCCGCCGACTACTCTCCTGCCGGGGTCCTGCCTACCCTGTGTCCTGTGCCGTTGGAGTCCCGGCCGACTACTCTTCTATCGGGGGTCCTGCCAACCCCATGTCCTGTTTCGTTGGAGGCCTCAACATCACATGTCTCACTGGGGTCCTGCCTACTCCTGGTCCTCTTCCGTGGGGGGTCCTGCCGAGGCCTGTCCCACCAGCTCCGGTTCCTGTCCGGCCGACACCGGGTCCTGCCGGCCTCCGGCGCTGGCCCGTCAGCGCCTTCCTGCCCGGCCTCCGGAGCCTCTGGTCTTCGCCCTCGAGCCCGGCCCCTGAGAGCCGCGGTCTTCGCCCTCGATCCCGGCCCTCTGTGAGCCGTGGTCTTCGCCCTCGAGCCCGGCCCCCTGAGAGCCGCGGTCTTCGCCCTCGATCCCGGCCCTCTGTGAGCCGTGGTCTTCGCCCTCGAGCCCGGCCCCCTGAGAGCGCGGTCTTCGCCCTCGATCCGGCCCTCTGTGAGCCGTGGTCTTCGCCCGCGATCCCGGCCCCCTGACTCTTCCTGCCGCTGCCCTCGCCCTCGAGCCCGGCCCCCTGACTCTTCCTGCCGCTGCCTTCCCTCATGCTCGGCCGCCCGAGTCCCCACCTTAGACTCTGCCTTGCCCCCGGGCCGTCCTTCCGAGACCCCCTTCCTGGTCCTCTGCCGTGCCCCTGGGCTGTCAGCCCAAGACCCGTCCTCCGGACCCCTCCGCCCACCCTGGTGGCCCTGGTTTTTAAAACGTACATATGCAAAGCAAGACTTATTCATAATTACTACACCTAAAATATAACATACTATAGAAGTATTTTGTTTTTTATGATACGTTGTTCTGATATTTTCTTTAGAGCAGGTGGCTGGGAACTTCATGTTGCTGTCTTTAAACTTTCAATGTTAACGGAATACATTTCACTTTATCCACCAGTGCACACATTAGAGGTGGAATTAAAAAATCGAAATATTTGTATGATTGCCTCTACATTTCCAATAAAAAGAGTCTCAACAACTTAAAATAATAAGATTATATTGAAATATGAATCCTCCCTCTCCTGCTTTCTCCAGACAAAGGGCACTAGTAATGAATGTTGGCACAGTTGCAATACGTTTTTATTCAAATGAAAACCTATCTCAGGGTCATTTCATTTAGTCACAGAAACACAGTGTATTAAAGCGTCTCAGATTCATCCACATTTAGCGTGTTACAATACGTATTATAACAGTGCTGAAACATATTGGAAATGGACTTTAGAGCTAAATGACTGGGCAATGATCCAATTCAATCAAGTCAAGAAGTGAGAATGCATACATATTCATGACTACCCTTTGTTAGTCTTCTCAATAACTGAATGGAAGGACAGAAGCACAGTAATTGTTTTTGTGCTGAGATATATTAGTTAACAATGACAATGTTTGCAAATGTGCTCACCATGAGCTGCAGGATGATATTATTTTCTGTGAACAACCAATCACAAAGCCAAGAATCATTGTCAAGACAAGACGTGTGTTGTGAGACTCTGCCGTCCACCGGGAACTTTAGCAGGTTTCGGAGGAGAGATTCATACTAAGAGCTGTTATAGATGTCCTGAAGAGGTCCCATAAGGCCACGTCCAGCAGCAATCTGTTTCCTCTGTGTCAGGTTGGAAATATTACATTCAAAGATTATCTGTGCTGTTCAGAGTTCAGTTCACCTGTTTTGATTTTATATTTAATCGGCCAAGTGTCCCCCATGTTATGCCACACTACTTTAAAGCCACTTTTCTCAGGTAGCTTCTGTAACAAGGCACATGTTCCATCAGCAGTGCCATTTATAACTTTCATGATGTTCAGTACATTCAAACCAGCAAAACCCCTGCTCATAAAGCCTCTTCTCCATCTTGCATATGTGAGATTGCAATATCCATTTATGGAATATTAGCTCAGGGTTAATTGTATGTTTTAGATTATACATGCAAATAACCTAAAAGCTTAACTCTGCACCTGAGCTATTAGCCATAATTACATGGTTCCATGAATCCAGTTCCTTTCTGATGTGAGCCGTATACTCACCCCTTTTACAACATATTCCTCTAGGTATTAGAAATAGTCCAGGAGTTGAAAGCCAACAAAACTACTCATCCCACCCAACACACCATAAAGAAATGATAGCCTATTATCAATTATATTTGAAAGCTATTATATCAGTCAATCAATCCAAACAAACTTACAGACATTTGGTTTTGTGGCAGCCTACAAATTCAATTAAAACACTTTGTTGTTATACGTTTTTTAAGGATTGTATACAATAAAAGTCCTTGTCATCACTGGGTCACATCTTCCTTCGTTGGAAGCAGGTCGTCCTCCACAGCACAGAGACCATCTGAAGACTCAGGCTCATGGTGAAGACATGGGTGACACTCTCGGTGCAATCATTGTCGGCCCATACAGTCCGGAAGCCATTGAGTGGAAACTATTCCATTTGAGCTAACGCCTTTAGCTTGTCCATTTGCCAGTCATCAAACGTTCCCCATGAGGAGATAGGGGGGGGGAGACTGGGTCTCCTTATTTCTGGGACCCAGTCCTCCTCCTTTGTCTCTTCAGTTTACCCCTGTACCTCTGTGTCTTTCGTCAAGATGTCAGTGGGGATGTTCTGACACATCATTGTAGTCCGACTTTAGCAATATTTTTGTCATTACAAGTATACTTTGCAATATGTAGTGGTATATTCTGTTTTAAATCCTTCTCCACATTAAATTATTTTTTATTAAATAGGGGAACCTGGCCAATGTATTGGGTATGATTACATACATCTAGGTTTAGGCCATGCTAACTGTCCATTTAGCTATACAACGTTGGTTAGCAATGTCTATCTATCCACCACCTTGGTCCAAAACAAAAACAAGTCAACCACTATTGGATGGATTTAACAGATCCTCGCAGAAAAACTAAAAAACTACTCCAGGGTTGCAAAAGAAAATAGAGAAACCACACTGACCAGATCCAGGTTATGAAAAAAAAAACAGACATTTTATACAAACATATATTTCAACTGTAAATGAGATTAAATTAAAAAGTCAAAATCAAGCAAATAGACATTTCAACTAGTCAGTTTTTTGGAATTGGCAAATGTTGAAAATCTGACATCTTAAAATAATTTCTAAATCTTGAATGCTCTGTATTGACAGGCATTTGCATCTTTGAAGCCCAATCTGTTACTCAATAATATATATCAAGTCATTTTGTGATGTTTGTTATCCAAATAAGTTATTCTTGGCTAGCAGTCAATACAAACATAATATAATTAGCAAGTGAATCTTAGAGGGCTAAAAGCAGACATATGAGTTTTTCTGTTGACACTGCCAAATTATTTAGTTGGCTCATGGCCAATAACAGAAATTAATCTGTAATCTGTATTATTTTACTGTGTGTGTTGCAGTTAAATAATTAAATTATCTGGTGTAAGTTATTATTCACTGTCTAGTACGTGTGAAAACAATTTTATTTCAGAGATCGGGTATGGATTTGACTAAATACGTCCCAATTCAAACCGCACAGTATTATTTGACAACTAGAATTTATAAATGTAATGGAAAAATATATGACCAGTTTAACACATATATATATATATATTATATATATATATGACACATATATATACACATATATATATATACACCACACATAATATATATATATACACAATATAATATATATATACACATTAGGGCTGTCAAGTTAACGCGTTAATAACGCCAAAAAAAAATATGAACGCCTACTAATTATTTTAACACGATTAATGCATATGTATTTTTTTTCCTCGGCCGGCCCCCGTAGTTTTCAGAGCGCATCGAGTTTAAAATACATTCTACAAGCTGATGCTGACAGCCCCGCTCCTGCTGCCTGCTTGCGGCAGACCACACTCTCCACGCTCACCGGCAGGCACCGACTGGCCATCGGGAGGACCGGGAGGGTGTGTGTATGTGTGGCTGTTACGTTCCCAATTGGGGAACAAAAGGAAACGACACGACCAGAGTAGAATTGGTATTAATTATAGGTGATTTTATTTTAAATAGCAGCGGTAAACAAAATGGAAGGCGTGCAGCCTGAACAAACAAAAGGGCCAAAAGGGCACAAGTTGACAGATAACCAAACTAATGGGAGGACTCAAAAGGAGTCTAAAGGCATAGGGAAAATAAATACTAATATACTAAATAAAGAACGAAACAAAACACTCACTTCAAGGGTACAACTAACAAAGGGAGTCTACCACAAAACACACAGCTAACTTAAAGGCAACAGTCACAAATCCTAACGATACTCTAAACCCTAACTAACCTACTCTACTAACAAAATATCACATGGAGATAAAACACACAAGATTAACCACAGAATGACGAGCAAAATGCGAGAGGCGTCTGTTCACTTCAACAGAGCCTCCAGAGTGGGTGATAGTCCGCAGCCTTGGTACTCCTCCCCAGCAGGTGTGCGCTGCGATTGGACGACGTCAAGGCCAATCACCATCTTCAGAGACGGACCAGGAAATGGGCAGTCAATGATGTTGGGGCAACCACACAGCTCATTTGCATTATTCAACACTCACTTTTATTAAAATGTTTTTCAACTTCTCAGCAGCACACTTCGGCTTCAACACAGTGCATGTTTGCGGGATATAAAGAAAATAAATAGCTGTTTGCCACTAGACAAAAATGGAAGTTGGCAACTCTGTTATGAACTGTGTGACATGATAGCGATGAGCCCCTTGCCAATGTTTATGTTGGAGCATCCCCATATGCATAGACTACTGCATCTCATCATGTATAAATAGAGGTATAGCATTTTTACTGTGTTCAGAGAGGACAATTACAATGTGCAGCATGAACACCTAGTCAGCAGCATGGACAGTGCTCCCTAAGCTAAGCCACTGAAATAAATGCTACTGCAGCATGCACAGCACATGGGCATTCTGGTTGCTCATTATAAACCTGCTGGGGATAACATGTGTTCTTGTAAAACACTGATGAAAAATTGATTATTTGGGAATATTTTACATTTTATTTAAAACCAATTAAATGAAGATAATTGCAATACTTTAATGCATCATAAACTGACAGGAAGTAAATGTTAATGTCACGAGTTAATGTGATACTTCAGTAAGTGATTTAGGTCTAAAAGTATGTAAAAGAGCATTCAAGCATGGAAAGCTCATTCCAGGTGGATTATGTTAATATGTATTATACTATTCGGGTGATTATTTTGTATGCATGCATTATGGTAGTAAAAGTTGCATCTGATTAAGATAATTCCTCATGTATATATATATATATTTGTATATATATGTATATATATATTGGGGTGGTAACGGTTCACAGAAGTCACGGTTCGGTTCGTACCTCGGTTTGGGGGTCACGGTTCGGTATGGTTCGGTACAACAAGAAAAGCAAAAAAGAGTCCCAAATGCATAATTCCATGTTTGTTGTTATTTATTTTTTGAACAGTAGTGCAAGTTTCAGTTTAAAAATAAGGAATTCTGAACCATTTTGAATAATTAACTGTATCAAACAGTTACAAAACAACCACAAACAGTACCACACACACTCAGATGGCCATATTATCTATAATGGCTTGATGTCAAACAAAAAGGTTTCATCAAGCTGTAAAACTAAAAAGAATGTCTTGAAAATATGACATCATAAATAATAAGAAAGTGTTTCAAGAGCGCATAGTCGTTGAAAAACATATGCCAAAAGCTTCCGTTATTTATTTTGGTCTCTCGGCTTTCATGTCTCTTGGCTTCTTAAAAACAGCGGGGATCAGCTGCTGAACTGCTGTTGTCTTTTGCCGGTGTTGCAGTATAACGTGAGTCATGACAACTGGCGACATTCTATTATTTCGTCATAGGAATCCGGGGCGTGTACATTGAGGACCCATTGTTGATTCACCATGTCGATCGCCTCGTTTGTCGTTTACGTTCATCTTTTGCTATTTCTGTCTTCCTAAGATCACTTTGATGCACATTCAGTACTCGTATGTGAGGTTGTGGGTGAGAGGTGGATATCGTGACGCTTACAGGGAGGTATCGAACATTACAAAGTAGGTGACTGTGTGGATGCCTGTTCAAAATATTGCAAATTTGAATAAATCATTTAAATTATATTTTGTGTCCGACTTTCATTTGTACATCGTTCTTACTGTGATGTATAGTAGCTCTGATAGCTGTCCATACCTTCAGACAGCCTAAAAGTAAAACACAAGTTGTTTATTCACAGCCCGAACGCTCATCAACATGACTGGATCACTCATGACAGGTTGTGATCAGCTCCGAATAAATGGTGATATCAATGCTGTAGCTATTCTCCAGGGAGCACGTTTTTTTTATGAAATACCTGTATCCCTCTCATCACAACAAGACTCTACACTGTGCAGGAAAAACAATTACATACATGAAAATAACCTTGATGCATGGGAATGAAACACACAAACTATCTTCCGTGGCTATACTGATACGTCACAGTAACGGTCAACCACAGAAAAGTAAGTCCAGCGGGGCGGGCACACGTTGAATACATATAATACAGTAGTCTATTATGCCTTAAGCCTATACGTTTAACCATAAGAACCCGGACCCATTTCTACTTTTGGGGAAATTAAGGGGAACGTCATTTAGACTAAATAGACCACCGAGAACACATTTCTGACAAGTAACCCCCCCTAGTGTCAAATATCTGAAATGTGACATATGTGTCACATTGGGCTTTAATGGTAAAGTAACTCTTATTTATAACTTCATTAATGAGGATGATTTTTTGGTTTACATTTGTTTGAACATACTTGAATTGAATAATAAAGAATATGTTAACTAAATATAATTGAATCAGCTAAATTAACTGAGCAGATCATAATCATATTTGTAATTGTGCATATATGTCACTCCGGGTTTACTGTGAATGTTTAGGGTTAATGTCCCGATGTGACATAAGTGTCACATCAATATTTATGGCATTTGTTTCATATCAATTTCATCAATAAATGTTTCTACAACAAGTTATATGTAATCAGAATCAGAAAAGAGCCGAAGACAGCTTAATGTTTAACAAATGACATGTCATGTAAGCATTTGTATTCTTAAATGGCTTGAATGTTAACTTTAGCAACAAAAAAACCTTTCCAAATGTAGATAGTTCTGTCACATGTGTTAGCCTGGCACATGGACATCTTGGACATGTTGTTATGGGAACACAAAAGCAAATGACAAGGACCATAACCCACCAGACTGTTCAGTGTGTGTCACTTAGGGACTTAAAAAAGGCTAAAGCTGTATAAGGAACTTTCCAGAACATTTAAAGTTCATGTGACACCTGTGTCTAAGCAATTCTGTCTGCACCATGAGGACCCACTGATATAAAATGCTTAACTGTCTAAGTTGCAACCATGCACTTTTGGAGGGCTAAGCGCCAGCTTGACATATTTTTGGCTTCATTTATATGGAAAGACAACAGTGATAGTTATGTTTCAGAATAACATTTATTGGAAATTGTTAGAACAATCTCACTGGTCACCGGCTTGAGCTTCAATCTCAGGATCCATGTATTTGTGATCAAAAGTAGGCTAAATAAAAGTAGTGTAGATCATTACATTTCAGAGACAGTAATATTGTAATGTAACGTAGCCTATTACTTAAAAAAGACAGTAATAAGTAATGTACTGTATTACATTTTGGAAGTAACTTGCCCAACACTGCAGATGATCCAGTCATCTCGATGCTGCTTTCGGGCTGTGAATAAACAACTTGTGTTTTACTTTTAGGCTGCCTGAAGGTATGGACAGCTATCAAAGCTACTATACATCACATTAAGAACGATGTACAAATGTTTTATATGTATTCAACTTGTGTCCCGCAGGACTTACGTTTCTGTGGTTGACCGTTACTGTGACATCAGTATAGCCACGGAAGATAGTTTGTGTGATTCATTCCCATGCATCAAGGTTATTTTCATGTATGTAATTGTTTTTCCTGCATAGTGTAGAGTCTTGTTGTGATGAGAGGGATACAGGTATTTCATTAAAAAAAACGTGCTCCCTGGAGAATAGGTACAGCATTGATATCACAATTTAATCGGAGCTGATCACAACCTGTCATGAGTGATCCAGTCATGTTGATGAGCGGTCGTGCTGTGAATAAACAACTTGTGTTTTACTTTTAGGCTGTCTGAAGGTATGGACAGCTATCAGAGCTACTATACATCACATTAAGAACGATGTACAAATGAAAGTCGGACACATTTATATAATTTAAATGATTTATTCAAGTTTGCAATATTTTTGAACAGGCATCCACACAGTCACCTACTTTGTAATGTTCGATACCTCCCTGTAAGCGTCACGATATCCACCTCTCACCCACAACCTCACATACGAGTACTGAATGTGCATCAAAGTGATCTTAGGAAGGCAGAAATAGCAAAAGATGAACGTAAAGGACAAACGAGGCGATCGACATGGTAAGTCAACAATGGGTCCTCAATGTACACGCCCCGGATTCCTATGACGAAAATAATAGAATGTCGCCAGTTGTCATGACTCACGTTATACTGCAACACCGGGCTCCGGTGATTGGCAAATCTGGGTGATGCCTTCTGATATGATTTAGCATGTTTGGCGTGTGTTACCATTAGCATACCGCACCACTGTAGAACAACGGCGACACACCGTCCTCGTCCGATCCACCACTCGCACTCCATCGTTATTGTAGTCCACAGAGAACCCGAAATGTTCCCACACAGCTGATTTAAAAGAAGCAGGTGGGTTCTAGCTCCTGTGTTATCTGAAATCGCCATACTAACTTTTCTTCTTCTTGTATTTTGTTCGTTTTGTTGTTGTGTTTCTTCTTGTTCTTCATTTGTTGTTTAAGGGCGGCTGGCAAACAGCTTTTAGGCGCAATACCGCCCCCTGGATGATATATAGTGTAGTGGATATTGCCCTGAATGACACTGTTTTCCCACTCGTAAAAAAAAAAGGAGTATTCGTCGTGTGACTGCATGTGCCGAACCGTGACGGTACGGGACGAATACGGATACCGTTACACCCCTTATATATGTGTATATATATCATATGTATATATATATATATATATATATATAATATATGTATGTATATATATATATATATATATATATATGTGTAATATATAATGATAATAAATTATCATTACACCTGGGTAAAACAGAGTCCATTCTCTTCGGTTCGAAACATAATCTCAGCAAATCCGACGACTTCTCAGTTGCAGTGGGCGACATTATTGTCACAAGTAAGAAGGAAATTACATACCTAGGATCTATTCTTGAGGCAAACCTCTCCTGTGACAAAATGGCATCCAATGTAATAAAAAGTCAATCAAAGAACTAGATTCCTATACCGGATCTCCTCTCTGGTAAACAAAAACACCCTGAAAACTCTGGCAGGACCACTCATTCAAGGGTACTATGACTATGCTTGCACGTCATGGTACCATAGCACCTCCAAGGCGCTAAAAAAAAACTTCAAACATCGCAAAATAAACTGGTCAGACTACTGCTTGACCTTTCATCTAGAACCCACCTCACCTCTGCCCACTTTGACAACCTAGGATGGGCTTAGAGTAGACGACAGAGTACAGCTACTTGCAATGGGCCTGGTCTACAAGATCCACTACACCTCTATGGTACCCATGTAGATGTCAAAATTCTTCCCAAAGGTCAAGGAATACCATGATCATAACACCAGAGGGAGCTCCACAAATCATGTGAAACCCAGATTTGGCACAAAAAAGGGGGAATACACGTTTCGCAATTATGCCACATCAAGGTGGAACGCTCTTCCCACAACTGTAAAGGAAAGTAAAACTATACTTACCTTCAAAACCTCTCTTAAAGAGCACCTTCGGGGGAGAGCATTGCAAAACTGGCCCCGGTAATGGGTACAAATCTCAACCTGTCGTTCAATGGACAGCTTCCCCCCCCCCCATCTATGTATATACTCGCATTTTAGACTCTGTTACTAACTGTATATCTGTAGACTTGGTATGTCTTAAATGTCCGGTTAGGATGTATTAGAACGAAATCTAAAATGAAAATTGTAAACAAGCAATCTGTATGTAAAAAAAAACCACCTGTATGTAAATTGTAAATAAGCCATCTGTATGTCAAATATGTCTTATATGTCTTAAATGACATGATGAATTGGAAATGGGGGACCCTGATGTAAACAAGACGAAAGTCTTTCTCTGGTCTGCATCCCCTTAACAATTGTATGTTTTGAGCTGTACTGTACTGTACCCAATATACAAGCTGTTAAAAACTTTTCAATCAATCAATCAATCATGTATATATATATGTATGTATATATATAGTGTATATATATATTAGGGCTGTCAGTCGATTAAAATAGTTAAATCGCGATTAATCGCAAATTAATCGCACATTTTTTATCTGTTCTAAATGTACCTTAGAGGAATATTTTTCAAGTTTTTAATACTCTTATCAACATATGAGTGGACAAATATTCTTTATGCTAATGTTATTATCATTTGAACAATGACAAATATTCTCGAATACAAAAAAACCTCTGGACATTACAAATATTCGTATATTGTAATATATTACAATCTGGAACCTCTCTCATACAATAATAAAAAATGGTGTGTGTGTGTGTGTGTGTGTGTGTGTGTGTGGTGTGTGGTGTGTGTGTGTGGTGTGTGTGTGTGTGGGTGTGTGTGTGTGGTGTGTGTGGTGTGTGTGTGTGTGTGTGTGTGTGGTGTGTGTGTGTGTGTGTGTGTGTGTGTGTGTGTGTGGTGTGTGTGTGTGTGTGGTGTGTGTGGTTGTGTGTGTGGTGTGTGTGTGTGTGTGTGCGTGTGTGTGCGCGTGCGCGTGCGTGCGTGCGTTGGAGCTATGTGCAACTCAAGGCATATGCTCGAACGGGAGCTGCCTGGACGCTGCAATCATGTTGCGCACTATCCGTGCTGAGTGTGCTGACTTTTTGTACAATGTCCCACTGTCTGGCTGCCTGCATACAGTGCAGACAGTCAAGTGCTCGGCGCAGTTATCGGCGAAATGTCGCTCCTCTGTTTTCATTTAAACAGCTCCTTATATCCGTTAGCGCAGCTAGCTAGCACCAGATGCTAAACAACAACAATACACGTAAGGTCTCTCTCTCGTCGTGCCACTGTTACGGTTGCTGTTGTGTCTGCTCCTTAATCTGCCAGTGAGTGTTTGCAGCTGTGTGCGTGTGTGTGATTATGCAAATGAGCTGTGTGGTTGCCCAAACATCATTGGACTGCCCCATCTCTGGTCAGTCTCTGAAGATGGTGATTGGCCAGGAAAAACAGGTACTCGCTTTGTTTAATTAATTTTGCGGTCTAGATTTCTCTTCTTTTTTGAAGTGAGAAGTTGTCCGTCAGTCAGGACTGACGGACGGGACTCCCCCCACCCACCCCCAAATCGAAACTCTTCGGTTCTCCAACGAATTACACAAGTCACCCAAATCAGCGTTAAAAAGCGGAGGCGCCGAAAAAATCCCCTATTAATGTATTGATTATAGCTCCGGGTCCGTATAGGTCGGCGTCTGGGTCCGGACCGCGGTCCCGCCTGTTGCCGACCCCTGCCCTAGCCAATTGGGAACGTAACACGTGGGGACTCGTCCGGGATAAATAATTAATTCCTGGGGTTATAGGTGGTATTTTTTATAGCTAAAAACAATTTGGTACGGTGTGCAGTTTTAGTTGAGTATGGCACTTTTCGATTTTGAGTCGTTTTTAGTCTGGCCGTGCTGGACCGATGTAAAAAGGATGATTTAATAGAGATAGCACGGCACTTTCAATCTTGTGGTAAATCGGCAGATGTTAAAAAAAGAGTTGAAGGCATCGGTGGTGGAAGAGATGGTTAAAAAGGGAGTTATTGGTACCGCAGTAGTACCAGTTGAGCTCCCCGTGTCTAAAGTTGTGGCTGAAGGACTCATTAAGTCAGAGGCTAGGGAAAGGGAGTTTACGTTTACCCTGGAAAGGAGTGGTGACAGCGAGGGGGGGACGAGTCGTGTAAGGCACCGCTCACGCCGCCTACGTAAATGTCCACCCTCCCCTGTTGGCAGTACAGATTGCCAGAGGGGGAGTAAACTCCAAGTCCGCCTCGCCCAGCTTCAGTTGGAGGATAAAGAGCGGAGCAGGCAGACACAGTTCCAGCTAGAGGTGCGGAAATTAGAAATTGAGGCAGACAAGGAAGTCCGGATGCGTCAGCTGGAGCTCGACTCACAACTGCACGCATCCGGTGCTTTTGACTCTGCCGTAAAACTTTTGCCATTTCCACCTCCTACACCTGCCTTTGACGTGAGTGAAAACATTCGTTAGTGCCAACTTTCCGGGAGAGAATGAAGTGGACGCGTATTCCGGTGCGTTTGAGCGCATTGCAGCGGCAATTACAGTGGCCGGCTGAGGCCTGGGCTCTGTTAATCCAGTGTAAAATTCACGGGAGAGCTCAGGAGGCAGTTGCTGCTCTTTCGCTGGAGGACAGTCTAGATTATGACTCAGTGAAGGTTGCCATTCTCAAAGTGTACGAATTAGTTCCTGAAGCTTACCGGCAAAAGTTTAGACACCATAGGAAGAGTCCTGATCAAACGCACGTAGAGTTCGCTAGGAAAAAGGGAATGTGTTTTGCTAAGTGGATTGCCTCATGTAATGCTACAGATTATTCTTCCTTGGAGGAATTTAAGAAATGTTGGCCTGAGCACATTGTTATGTACGTGAATGAGAAAAAAGTAAATTCCCTCTCTGCTGCTGCTGTGTTAGCCGATGAGTATGTGCTGATGCATAAATCTGTGTTTTCCCCGGTCTCTACTGAGAGATCGCGCCGTGTATCAGCCACACCATCTACTGAGCCGTGGAATGTGTCTAACGTAAAAAGAGAGGAGAGAGAGTGCTATTACTGTCACCAATCTGGACATATCATCGCCAACTGCGCAACTCTGAAGCGGAAAGAGCAGCGGCAGAATATGTCTCCGCCAAACGGTATTGGCCCTTGGTCATCCATACCGGTGCACATGCGAGTAAAAGTGTTTCCTAATGTCCCATTATCTGAGCCTGTGATTGTGCCTGTGCTTTCAGATAAAGCTGTGTCCGGGGAGAAGCCAGAAATTGTGGCTCCCCCTCGTGAGGATGTCGTGAAACCGGCGCAACACGCCGGCTTCAGACAAGCCTCTAGACTTCTCGACACTCCCTGTAATCCGAGAGCGTCAGTTAGGTTATCGGATCTTAGTGTTGGTGTTAGCTCTACAACATGTTAAGATTCATGTTGAACCCAGCCTTTGGCCCAATTGTGATGTCAACATGTTACGATTCATTCATATTCTGCCCTAGCGTGTCCAAGCACAATCAGCGTCTCCTGCACTGGGCTCTGATCGTGCGGGACTACCACAGTAGACACCCGTCATGAAAGGGTTCAGAGAATGTGTTGGCCGATGCTTGTCCAGGTTGAGTTTGAGATGTTAATGTGTCAGGTTGAGTTTGTGATGTTAGGATGTGTGATATTAGGAGTTCGTTAGTGTGTTAGGTTCACAAAACTGTGGGTTTGTGTTTTAAGGGGGGGGGGGGGGGGGGGGTGGGGGTTACGGTGCTGTTTGTCTGCTCCTTAATCTGCCCTGTGAGTGTTTGCAGCTGTGTGTGTGTGATGATCAGATATTATATAATCAAACTGTAAATCAATCAATAACATTTTATTTTATGAGGAGCTGTAGTTCACGGGTTTTATGAGCAATGAAATGTCAGTGGTTCGATGCCAAGTCGCTGCCGACAACATGTAGAAGTGTCCTTGGGAAAGATACTTCAAATCCAGATTAGTCTTTTAGACACGTGGTCTATGTTAGTGGAGTGTATTTAAGTCACTTTGAATGAAAGCTAAAATAAAGGATGGAGAAGATGGATGTGTCCTCCATGTTGTGCTGTTAAAGAATCAAACCTTATTTGTGCAATAAAATGAAAAACTGTCCTTGCCTAATAAAAGTGAGATGAGGGTTGTTGTTGTTCCACAGGCCCATAATGAACTATGATTTTTACTGACATGTGACCTCTTGTTGTGATAAAATAATGATAGTTAATGGTGAAATTGCTGGTTGCCACAGCTGGACAACTCTCCAAGAGAAGGTCTAAATAACTGAAAACAATGGATGCAATGCGATGATGTTATTTATCCTACAATTATGGATCTGTACTTTGGTTTTATGAACAAATATCTGCAGAACTGATAACATTTGCAGGGTTTATTTCTACTTTACTTTGTGTGACTTTAAAATCTGTTAACATGCTAATATGCTTCAGCAATATGGCAACAAGTAAACCTTGCTAAGCAATCAGCATATTAGCATTTTAATTGTTGTGTTTTAATTGTTTGCATGATTGTCTCTAGCTCAAAGCCCAGCTGTTCCTCTGTACAGTGGAACACAGTCACTAACATGATGGTTTGACCATGACAAACTTCATCCCGATGCACAGTATGGCAAAATGCACTATGATGGATGGTGCACTCATAATGGTCAAAAAGTTGAGTGTGGAATGCTGGACACTTCCCCCATCCAACGTAACTTCTGTTAGCTGTGAAGGTTGTTGCTTCAGTGAACACAGCATTAAATAAAGAAGAAGAAGATAGAAGATGGAACTTTATTATTCCCCCGACGGGAGAATTCAGTTTCCACTCTGTCGTACACACACACGTTTTTATACAGGTCACACTTTTTTAGAACATGCACATAGAAATACACAGTTATATGCACACATGCACATGCAGTTGAGAGGTCAGAGCGGATGCAGCCAGTCTAGCCGGCGCCAGTGAGCAGTTGGGGGTTAGGTGCCTTGCTCAAGGGCACTTCGGCAGTGGCCAGGAGGTGAAGTGGCCCCTCTCCAGTACAGTCCACACTCCCTATTTTTCTGGTCCGATCAGGGACGTGAACCGGCAACCCTTCGGTCCAAAGTCCAATCCCCTACAGACTGTACCACTCCCGCCCCAAATAAAGGTTATTCATGGATTAATGTTTCAGTATTCAGGTAACGTACCACTATCCTGGTGTCGAAAATAAGCCAATGTCATTTTTTAAGGGGTTATTGAGCACCACGATCGCAGCTAACAGCGGCGATGTAAGTTATAGTGTGAGCACAGCTGCTGTGTGCGATTTGAAACAACACTACATGGTCAAATTTCCAACCCGGTATCACGGCAAGACGTGAACATGTGACGATTTACCATGCTGGGAGACGTGATGTCACGATTTCGTCCCTTCAAACGTGACAGTTACACGGTATTGTTAGCCCATGTTAACCAGTGGAGAAATACCCGGAAATGCCAAGCAAATGCTACCCCGACGGTCGGTTGTTATTGTCAATATTAATATAATAATGATTTATTTTGTAATAGTCATACTCGATTACGCCGATTTTCTTGTTGCCCCAGCTGGTCGACACCTCTTTTAGCAGAAACAAAGGCTACATTAATGTATTAAATTGTTAATAATCCATGCGTGTGGATGTGGAATTAACGGACGTGACGTTGTGCGATTGCGTTGCCAGGCAACAGCTTCGGTTCATGTTAATTTACAAACTCTTCAACTACAACCGTAGTTATATTTAAAAACATGTGAAGGCCTCACGAAATACTTTAATGTAAATTAAAATGTAAATGTGAAGGAATGTGTGTATAACAAAATCCATCCGTCATAAACGAAACCGGAAACAGACGTAGGCAAGATCCTCAGCTCGATGATTGGATGGTTTAGCCGCAATGCACGCTGGGATTTGGTGTTTATGCAATGTGAAATCCGAAAACATTTTAAAAAATAAATAATAATACTTTATTCCGAGTGTTCTTGCTTTTCTCTTTGAAAGTCATCATATAACGGCATTGTAATACACGGTTCGGCTGCATTAAATATTACACATCTGCCGTAATTCTCTATTTATAGAGCACTGCTGAGAAGACTTCTAGACAAACAGGAGAACTGCCGCCAAAACTGAAACGTGACGTGGGTCATACATATATCAGCAATTAAACAACATCTTACATTTATTTTCACACAATACGTCTCCTTGCAGTATCAACACTAATTCGGCTGACTTTTATATTTGATCCAATTGGTAGATAGGCTGTATTTACACCATAACGGTGCACAGCTGATAGAAAGGGACACCTGGTGGTTAAAGCATGTTATTGAATTGTATTATTTTATTATTAGATATCAGAGGTGGGACCAAGTCATTGTTTTGCAAGTCCGAGTCAAGTCTCAAGTCTTTGCGCTCAAGTCCGAGTCAAGTCTCAAGTCATTGTTTTGCAAGTCCAAGTCAAGTCTCAAGTCAGGATGGGCAAGTTCAAGTCAAGTCAAGTCCTAAACTTTGACAAAACGAGTCATAAACAAGTCATTATGTGTTTTTCACCAAATGTAATGACATCGATCAACAGAATAATACTTAATAATCAAACTGCTCTTTATTAGTCACATTCATAATTTAATAATCCATTTTCTCTCTGCTGGTAAAGTAACGTGTGTTTTTCTAATTTAAGAGGGATCAGTAAGGTAAGGCTACCGTGACGGTTTGATTCAGAAGGAGTTTAATGTATAAGATCCCTGATGTTGAGGTAACCAGAATGTTTATTTCCACTGTGTACAACATGTTATAAGGGACCCACAATCTATCTTTATGCAAGGGATAATGTGCAACGAGGCGGTCTCTATGGGGAAGAGAACACCTGCATCTAGATCCCTCTGCAGGTGGTACTTTAAGTATATATTGATGATAATACTTTTGTACTTTTACTTTTTGAATGCAGGTCTTTTTATTGTACAGGGTTCCTGCAGGTTTCACCAACTCAAATGTAAGACTTTTTAACACCTTTTTAAGACCACTTTGAATAGAATTTAAGACCTATTTCACGGCAATAAAGTATGAAGGAAAATGTATATAAAGAAGAAATACGTCCCATAATCACTTACAAAGTAAATGTATTCATGTTCAACATAAGAACAATGACTGAACACAACAGCATAACAGTACAGAACTGTGTTAGCGTGTTAGACAAAAAGTGTGTCTGTGTGTGCTTGAGTGTGTGTGTGTTAGGGCTGTGCAATTAATCATATTTTAATCGCAATTACGATTTTGGCCTGCCACAATTACGAAAACAACATAATCGGAAAAAACGATTATTTTGCTTTGCTAGGTTGTGACAGTGCACCACAACATATTTGATCTAATTATTTTTTTAGTAATGTATCATTTATTTCATTAATTTTTGTATTGGTTTTTCAGTTGAATTATACGTTCAGGGTAATCAACAGTTAAAAGATACTGTTCAAATTATTATTTATTTTAAAGTTCAATAAATGGATGTTTTCAAAGTCAATGAATAATCATATTTAATAATCGTGATATTAATTATTGACCAACATAATCTTGATTATTGCCATAATCGAGCAGCCCGTGTGTGTGTGTGTGTGTGTGTGTGTGTGTGTGTGTGTGTGTGTGTGTGTGTGTGTGTGTGTGTGTGTGTGTGTGTGTGTGTGTGTGTGTGTGTGTGTCTGAGAGAGAGAGACAAGAGCTATATTCAGAGCTCTGCTGCCCAGTAGCGTGGGGTGGGGAAAAATGTAGGGGAAGCCAATGTTTTTGGGTCGGGGGGGGGGGGTGGTCAATAACGTAACCAGATGAGTGATTACAGCGCCCGGTAACATTTTACACACATTTGTATCATACAGATGCAGGACTTGTACACGCCTGTTATCTAAGCGACAGGTCCGCATGCACTCTCCAGCTGATGAAACTCTCTCGTCTTATTAATTTAAGCATTTTCTTATTAATTTAAGCATTTTCTTATTAATTTATGCCAACCTCCCCCCACCAATGCAATACCAGCCGCTCAATGCGCAGTGCAGATTCGGTAATTAATAAATAAGAATCATTCATTCACAAACTAAATCAGGAGACCTTTAAAGTTTTACGTTCACATCAAAGTATCAGTATGCGTTGTGTTGATAATGGACGAGACCCGCCGAGTCAGCGTAAAGTTGAGACGATCTCTGTTTAATGTCTGAATCTGATAACAGATAAAATGATCAGTTTTTACATACATTTCCCTCAGTGACTCCTCTCATTGCTTGGAACGTTTACAAAAAGGGAAGAGGAAACGTGAGGGACACAATATATACAAAAAGTAAAATCACAAAGAAAGGAAATTAAAGTCCTCACAACAATAAACTCCTGAGCACAGCTCTCCGACCTTGCCAGGTATTTAACATTCAATAAAATGAAGAACACAGAATACAATAATATAAAACACAGAATGTGTGTGATTATACAAAATTAAATTAAATAAACCCCACTGCATATTTACATCTGTTACACTAACACACACTGCAAGTGCAGCAACAGTCCTCGTCTCTGTAATTAGTTCAGTCCGTAGTCCAAAAGTAACACAAAAATATAAACAATCTCATCTATTCAGGTGATCGGGCCCTATATGGCATGCTATCTGCGGTGCTGATTTTCGGATAGCAGCACCCTGTGCTAATTAAACAACTGCAATAAAACAACTACTTCAGACTGAATACCTGCAGCTAAATCCAGGCAAGCAATGCACAATAACCAACAGAACCACATCAGAAATTGCACACATAGCTACACGGGCAGTTCAGGCAACAGGTATGCACAGAGAGAAAGGGGTGTGCATTTCACTCACCCTATTTGAAGAGGAAGGCCATTCTCCTGTCTTTCATGGTAGCGAAGTGGTCAATAACAATGTCATAGAACTTCCCAGCGGCCTTTAGGTCCTCCACAACAACAGAGTCAATGGATATTGTGGCTAGGTTGACAAGTCTGTCCTGTCCACACGTGTTCCTCAGATACGTTTTGATCCTTTTTAGACAGGAAAAGGAGCGCTCTGCTGATGTGCTGGTGGCTGGTATCGTGAGCATGAGCTGGAGCAGCTTGTAGACCTCGGAGAGTGTGCCCTGTAGGTCATCCTCAATAAGAAGCTGTATCAGCTCTCCTGGTGGCTTGTGAAACAACCTGTTGTTGTACAGCGTGTGCAGCTCATTCCTTAACTTCTGCTCATCAAAGAATGGATACGTGTTGATCAGCTGAGCCAGCTCACTGCTGGGAAATGCATCAGGGTTGCAGAACGATGTGAATGATGTGTGTTCCAGTATCCGAAAAAAGTGCAGGTGCTCCATATCTGCAAATCTTTGGGTCATGTGCAACACTATGCCGTCAACAATCTGGAAGTAAAGACGCCGGAAAGACACAAACCGTTTCCTCGTCTCCTTCTTGGTGCTGGTTATTAAACCCTTGCTCCAGGTCGTCCCAGCCGCGGCGACGTCGTTTACGTCGGGGCACAGGATCGCCGACTGCTTTGACCGTGTCATCGTAAATGCGACTGAATGTCTCATCTGTTCTTGTGGCTTTGAGAGCGCTGAGAGTGCTCATGATCCGATCCTGGCATTTTTTTATGTCCGCCGTCTTGCTTTGCAGAACCTGGAAGAGTGGTTCTGTGAGGCCGAAAATGGACTGAAAGACCCCGAGCAGGAAGGTGAAGTCAAAATCCTCAAGTTTTTGCTTCAAGGAAGCACTCTGTGCAATAGTCTCTTTGTCCCATCCCGGCTCTGTCATTATCCTGTCAAAAGCGATACAGAGCGACCCGCGTCCTTCATGGATGGCGTGTACTGCGCGGCTTTTAAAATTCCACCTCACAGCAGAACCCCCCTGGTACACGCACAGCTCGATCAACTTCAGACAGTAGTGCTGATCTCTTACATGAACGTGAGAAAAAATTGTGGAAGGCATCGAGATTGGCAAAAAACAGTTTGGCTGCTTGGATGTTGTTTGTGCCTTGTGCTAAAACCAAATTTAATTTGTGAGCATAGCAGTGGATGAATAGCGCATTGGGGCAGTGTGCTTTCACTAAAGCCTGAACGCCACCGTGCTGTCCACTCATGCAGCTTGCTCCGTCATAAGTCTGACAAATCAGTTTGTTTGTTGGGCTGTAGTTCCCGATGGCTCTCATGACAACTGATGTTACAGCTTTTGCATCTCTTTCTAAGCTGACATCAAAAAAGCCGAGGAAACGTTCACACACACTGCCTTTTTCATTCACATATCTGATTATGATAGTGAGTTGGCACTTATTGGAGATGTCTGATGTGTCATCCACTTGTACAGCAATGAAAGGAGAAATGTGTATTTCTTTATCAGTCTCATCCTGGATACAACGAGCTATGCTCTCAATTATGTCATTTTGTATGGTGTTTGACATACCACTGAAGACTGTTGACGATCCCAAGTGCTCCGCGAGTGCAGTGTCAAACTCTGCAAATGCACGTACCAGCTCTACAAAATTGCCCCTGTTAGAGCTGCCAGCGGCCTCATTGTGTCCCCTGAATGCTTGCTCTTGACGTGCAAGGTACAGGGCAGCAATGATGAGTTTCCTCAGAATATCCCGGTTCTTTTTACTTGTTCGTTGTGCTTCTTTGTGCTAATGGTTCTTGCTACATCCAGAGCCTCGTCAATCCTGACGCGTCCAAAAAGCTTTTAATTTCACAGCACAATCTATATGATTTTTAGATTTACCGTGCCTCTCAATTGCCCGTGACAGGTTGGCAAGGTCGATGAATCCTGAAGTTGCCCAAGGATTGTTCAGGGAGCACGAACCCTTGTCAAAAAGAAGACATGGCCAGCAAAATAGACGCTGAAGTTTAGCGCTTCCAGTTAGCCACTCCGTGCGGACATAATTGTCCTCATTGAACGTCCGATTAGATCCCTTATTCCTCTGTGTACACAGCTCGAGTGTGGGCGTTGTCCTGCCATCTGCTTTAATTTTTAGTTTGCTGCTGTAGCGGAAGTTTTAGTGAAGTTATGCTTAATTAAGTACGCCAAATCTCCTCCCCTCCATAATGCTTCATTTGCTTGATCATTTCTAACGGCGGGTGATGACAGTTACAGTATTCAAATTGATGTTGATGTGATTGGATGGCAGTGTCCAATCAAATCGCCAGCCGCCAGCCGCCCCTGAAGGGAAGCTCGAGGCGGCTGGCTTCCCGTGGCATGGCCCTGACCAATCACAGGTTGGCAGGGGCATCACGTGGGCCTCATCTGATTGGTTAATCCCTCAATTTTTTTTCACCAAGGGAAGCTAGATTCTGCTGGCCTCCTCTCGCAACAGTGAATGCAATCTACTGTTCACCATGACATCTAGAGGGGCGCTGTTTCACTCTTTGTAAAATACTCAATGAGAATGGGGGAGAGACGGAGAGACGGTCCGGCAGGAACACACAGGAAAGTAGAATTACAGAAACAAAACAAAGTGTTTTTATTTATTTATTTAAGTTATAACTACAATCCGAAAAAACAGGGGAAGCCTGGCTTCCCTTGGCCTCCGGGAGAAAACGCCACTGCTGCTGCCTTGGCTACACTATTTCATCGTTGCTGTTGTATGATTGGTGTTTAGCTACGGTATTTAGCGTCTACAGCACCTCCGCTTTTAGGGTTGACGTAGACCCAAACTTCGCCCGGAGGTCCCCCGGTGTTGTTGCGGGAGCTGCTGCACTAGCTAACGTTTGCATTAGCTGCTGCTGCACTAGCTAACGCACATTAGCAAAACAAACACTAATTTATTTTTGCAAAAGGTGCAGGCGGGCTTCAAAACACGTTCCCTCCACTGGTTTCAACCAAGCACTAAATTAGACGTTTTCCAACCAAATCCGGTGGAACTTACACTTTCCCCATATTTATTTGTAAGTAGATTCGAAGATAGGCTACATGAAGCTGAAGTTTGGTTGCTAGGTTACTAGCTGGGTGTTCTCCAATAAGGGGGCCGGGGGGAACAAAGTTAGTGATTACTGGAGTGGTTCCATGTTGATTTAATTCAATACAAATTGTTGGGGGGAACTGAAAGGCTATTCCCGTACTGGTTACTTTGCAGCCCGGACATTTTCCCCAAAACAACATTTAGACGCTATCGCAACATAGAAGTAGCCTACCTTTAAAATACGATAATTTTTAAGACCTTCTGAATCATATTTAATACCTTTTTAAGGCCTTAAATTCTGATTATCAAATGTAAGACTTTTTAAGACTTGTTAAGACCCCGCGGGAACCCTGATTGTAACTTTTTTAATTGTCTGAACTTCTCCCACCACTGACAATAAATCCTGAGTGGTTACCAAAAAAAAACCCTGCTCTGAAGGTTATTTTCATTTTACAAATCCTGCACTCAGCTTTGCTTTCTCCGATATCATTGAAAAGCAGCCAGATGCTGCTTCTTTTTTCGGTTTTCGCTCATTTCTTGACTTTTTTCCGACGCGCTTGCATTTAAATCGGCTCCCCGTCTCCCCGTCACTCTGTTGCAGCTGGCCTGTACCACTACACATGCTGTGCCCCCCACCCTTCTTTCACATAATGGTATGATCCTAGTGTGTCCTCGCATATGATTGGCCGCATGGTGGCCCAGCTAAATAAAGACCCGCCCCTGCCTGCAAGGATTCTCAGCAAGAGTAGGAGCGGCTGAAGATTCTGCTTTCCCCGACGGGAGTCTGCTCTTCTAACGGCAGCTCGCCGTGTTGGAGACCTCTGAATTAAAGTATCAAGTCACCTCAAGTCAGAAGGCTCAAGTCCAAGTCAAGTCCCGAGTCATTGGTGTTCAAGTCCAAGTCGAGTCGCAAGTCTTTTGTGATGTTGTCAAGTCGAGTCTCAAGTCATAAAATGTGTGACTCGAGTCTGACTCGAGTCCAAGTCATGTGACTCGAGTCCACACCTCTGTTAGATATTAATAGGAGGATGTGCAAAACAGACAAACTAATAAGGCTTAATTTAAACATTAAAGAGTACTTTAGGTTAAGGTCTTCTTTTGAATAAGACAAATGCTTTGGGGGTATAGAAGAAGAATATGGAGGGATGAAACCCTCTTTAATGGTCACACCGCACACACAGTGACATTTGTATCTACAGATACATATTAAGCCTGACAAAGTACTAATATATTGCTTTCCTGCAATGTTAACTACTGTATGTTTAAACACTTATTTTAACTGATATTATACATATGTATTATCACGGACGTCGCAGCCATTATATCAGGGTCCCACCCCACTTTTTGAAATTATTAGTTTAGACCACCCCACTTTTACCATGTGGAAAGTCCGTGAATCGGTCTATCCACTCGCCGCACTTTGAGCGCTGTGTCAGTGCTTCATATCAAATCCATTCCACTTGCTTATTGAGAGAATGCCCAAATCAATGAACTCCGTACCATGTTTTCACTGCTACTTTGTACCAAGGCAGATTCTCCCATAGCGCGCGCATGTTCAAGGAGTGTTGTATAGTTGGACAGCTCAGATCTGTTGTATGAAGCGATGCCGGTAGCGGAGGTAAGGCACACACACCAAATGTTCAGGAAATGGTTAATACAGCGAAAATCAAAGCTGACGATCTCTTGGTTTGATATGTTTTATCCCCCAGACAACATGGACATAAGAACATTTTTTTCGAAGAAGAGGAAAGTAAGTCATCAGCTGGTAGCAGTTAATCAGTTAACAGTGATGGCGGCGTCTCACTTCTGGAGAGGAGTTACGTCTTTATGTCATGATAGAGAGATACAAATACTGAATAGTTTAGATGAGAAAAGGCATCGAAATGCCAAGTTACTAGTATTTATCATGTAAACAGAGAACATGAATAACCCCATCCCTCTGTGCTCAGTGTGTTTTACTGGAGCCTCAGTTCGATAAGAGATTATTTTCTGAGTTCTTTAACTTCGGTACTTTCTCTCAAAATGGTAATGTGCATTATATTTGAATTATACTTCTTATCATTCAGAAGCTTTTTGTGTGTGTTTATGTTTTACTGAGTGCTTATAGGCAATTTCCATCCCAGTATTCAGTTAACTATTTATTTTCTGAGCACATTACATAGACTAGCTAATATTCTACCTACTGCTTGGGACTTTGAGTCTTCAAAATGTCCAATGTCACAGACTGGGACTTACTTTAGAGTCAGTTGTATTTACATTCAGTATGACTTGTTATGGTTCAATGTGAAAGAGTATACTGCTCAATAAATAGTGATCACTTCACCACCTCTCTTGACATCTAGGCGCTTGAGAGTGAGTCAGAGGCAGAACACAGGGACAGTGGAGAGAGGTCCATTGCTGAGGTGAGTGATGAAAGGGAAATGACAGTTTAGAGTAAATTGTGATGTGGACTCTCATCCCAAAATGTTAAGGAAATCAGTGGGGATATTGAACAGGAAACATTTCAATCAAGGGGCATCATATGACCAATATAGACAGAAGAGCAACATTTAAGTCAATGATACCATTCCTAGGTGAACTTAACATCTGTATGGAGTCAGATCAGTCTCAATGTTAATAAATTATCACAGAAAGGATTCACAAATGTATTTTGCGATTTATATATAAACGACTCTCCACAACAATATCTCTCAATGCACTCACAAATATTTATTGTTGTATATAAATGTACAAAAAATGGGCATTTAAACTGCTTTTCTTGTGAACCTCTGCATTTGTGTTTTTTTTTTTTGAGACTTCCCTGACGGAAATGACAAATGCATATTTTTTTAACAGGAAACTATGGAAATAACTAATTGTGGTTTTCTTTTACATTACTTAAAACAAGAAATATGTATATGTCAGAAATATGCCTATATTTGTGAAACTTTTTTATCTGTGGATTTTTTTACATTTATATACAACAATAAATATTTTTGTGTGCATTGAAAATATTTTTGTGGAGAGAGTCATTTATATATAACATCCCGAAATACATTTGTGAATCCTTGTGTGCATTTATTATATTGAGACTGATCTGACTTCATACGTCCTATGCTATGCTCACTTGTAATTTATTTACACAATGGCAGAGAGTGTAATCAAGTGCTTTGAAACACAGCCCGGCGTCAACATATGTTACACAATGCAAATATTATGTTTTAGAAATGACGAAAATCTTACACAGGGGATCCTTAATATTACGTTTTTGGCAGTATAAAAAATGTATGGCCTATTCAATTTTTCACTTTTGTTTGTAAGAAGAGAAGGCAAGATTAGACAGGGAGGAGAGTGAGAGCCAGTTTGAGAGGGACGAGATTGAGAGCCAGGAGAGTGAGAGCCAGTTTGAGAGGGACGAGAGTGAGAGCCAGGCTGAGATATATAGCAAGCCAAATCATCCTGACCCAAGAGTCATTCCACCCCAGCAACTTCCAAATAAGACGCTAAGATTTCAGGAGAAGTGGTTCAGGGACTTTCCGTGGCTTCATTATTCTCCTAGGGAGAATGGCGTATTCTGCTATTATTGCATGGAAGCCTTCAAAAGACAGAGTAGCACACTTGCAACAAATATGGATCAAGCCTTTGTGTCCACTGGTTTTCGAAACTGGAGAAAAGCAATTGAGAAATGTTCAACCCACCAACTGAGTCAAGCACACAAAGTTGCAATCACAACACACACATACCAACAAGAAAGTGTTGTAACTCAGCTGTCCACAGCCAAGGAACAGCAGCAAAGAGAGGCGAGATCATGTCTGCTCAAAGTAGTTCAGTCAATTCGCTTTCTTGCTCGTCAGGGTCTAGCTCTGCGTGGCCATGACAGTGATGAAGGCAACCTATGGCAGCTTCTACGACTCAGATCAGGGGATGATGATGTGCTGAAGAGATGGCTGAGTAAGCCCTCAAACAATTACACAAGTGCTGTAATTCAAAATGAGGTTTTGAATATCATGGCCAACTCCATTGTTAGGAGGATTACAAATACAGTACAGGGGTTGCCCGCACTTCAGTACTCCATTATTATTGATGGAACTCAGGATGTTTCGGGAGTTGAACAAGAGGCCATATGTATCCGTTATGTGGATCATGACCTTATCCCTCATGAAGACTTTGTAGGTCTATATGAGGTGTCTTCAACGACAGGGAAGAATTTGGCTAAGGTGGCAACTGATGTTCTCCTGCGGTTGAACTTGCCCTTGTCCTGTCTTCGAGGGCAGACCTACGATGGAGCTGCAAACATGTCCGGCGAAAGCAAAGGAGTTCAAGCACTTCTCAGAGAGAAGCAACCTCTTGCTTTGTATGTCCATTGTGGTCCTCACTGTGTCAACCTTGTGACTCAGACAGCCTGTAGCTCATCCTCTGTTGTGTCTGATGCACTGAATTTGGTCCACAAACTTGGCACTCTCTACCACCAGTCTAGAAAATATAAGACTATATTTAAAGAGATTGCCCAATCTGAAGAAGGGAGTTTCATAACTCTAAAGCCCCTCTGCCCTACACGATGGCTTGTGAGGCTAGTGGCCATTCAGGCAGTTGTAGGACAGTATGAAAAGGTATTGCTCAGTCTGGAGGAAATGGCTGCATCTGGCTCCTCTGACACGTGCACAACCGCAAGAGGACTCCTGGAACGCTTTCAGAAGGGGCACACTTTGCTCTGCCTTCTTCTTGCCTCTGAAGCCCTTAAAGAACTAGAGTGCTTCAACCGCTCCCTTCAGAGCAAAACTGGAAGCGTCACAGGGATGCTGGCTGCAGTTGATTGCGTGAAAAAAACACTTAGAGTGAAGAGGTCTGATGAAAGCTTCCATCAGATTTATGCAAGGGCCTGTGACATGATCAGTGAAATGGGCATTGAGACCATCCAGATGCCTCACATCTGGAGACCTCCTAAGCGCTACACAGGAAATGCAGCAGCTTTCACACCAGCATCAACTGAAGAGCACTATAGAATCGAATTCTTCAAAGTGCTAGATGCTGTTGATGTACAGTTGACCAAGCGCTTTTGACCAGAGCAGCTTTGATACTCTTAACAAGTTGGAAAGGGTGCTAGTCTCTGGAAAGGTTGAAGAGGTTGTCAGTCTTAACCCAGAACTGAATCGCAATTCACTGGAGGTGCAGCTTGGCAATGTTTAAGCTTCAATATCCATCCAGCACCATCACTGACCCAGTAAACACTCTCAAGCTATGCAGCCAGAAGTCCGTGCTCCTCTTTACCCAGTAGAGACTTTGGTTAGACTTCTTCTTGTAGTGCCATATGCTCCTCAGCCGAAGCAGAATGAAGTTTTAGTGCCTTAAGAAGGCTTAAAACATGGCTCCGCTCCTCCATGAGTCAACGTTGTTTGAACAATGTGGGTGTCTGCCACATCCACCCAAGACAAACTTGATCAAGTTGACATAGAAGAGATTTGCCAGCTCTTTATCTCTGCAAATGATACAAGAAGGCATGTTTTTGGGGCCTTCATTTAGTCAGAGCAGTCTTTTCCCAAAGTTAGGGTCAAAATGGGTTCGCGTACCTGTTTTTATGAGTCGCCAACTGGCAGAGTTTTGTAATGTTCTTTTTACAATTAAATACATTTTATATACATTGAAAATTCATGTTTTGTTGTGTTCTTTATCAGTAGTTTTTAAATGTTGATGTTATGGCAATTCGTGATGTATTTTTGGAAGTTTGGGTCCTGGGGAGACAACCAAATGTCTCTTTGGGTCTCGGGCTGAAAGAATTTGGGAACCTCTGGTCTAATCTGATTGATCATTTGATAACATTAAATAAATGCATTTACAGAAATTGCAACTGTATGCAAGACAGGGTTCGTACGGTCATTGAAAACCTGGAAAAGTCATGGAAATTCAAAATGCAAATTCCAGGCCCTGGAAAAGTTATGAGAAAACAATATTTGTTCTAAAAGTTTTGGAAAAATCATGGAAATGTAACTAAAGTTGCGTCAAATATAATTTACATTTTATCTAATCGCCGAAATAATCTGCGGTCGCGAGCTGTTATGTGCCATCATGACGCGCATGGTGTTATTTTTTAATATATGAAGCGCGAGCTGTGTGCTCGAGACTTCCTGCCTGTCGGGCCGCTGAACTCTGCTGCTCCGGGATGAGGGTCAGCTACATTATCTACGGTGCGTTCGTTTAACCGTGCGGAGTCACTGTGGCACAGACTGAGCCGCTGGTGACAGTTGTTAGAACGGGCCGTTCAGGTGTTCAGAGCAGAGCGTGATGTAGCTAGCATACATGTCACTATCTGCTAACGTTAGCTTAGCCTTCGTTTTCTAATAGTTTTTTCAATAGGCTATAAACAGAGGTGGTATAAGTATAGAGATTGTACTAGAGTAAAAGTAGAAGTACTCAGATCTTGTACTTTAGTAGAAGTACTCAGATCTTGTACTTAATACAAGTAGAAAGTACTCAGATCTTGTACTTGAGTAAAAGTAGAAGTACTCAGATCTTGTACTGAGTAAAAGTAGAAGTACTCAGATCTTGTACTTGAGTAAAAGTAGAAAAGTATCTATAAAAAAATACTAAGCCTTGCACAGAGGCATGAAATACATTTCAAATGCTCAACCAGTGCTGCCAAAATTATAAACTGACTGCTACACAATTAAAATAAATGCTTTTTATATTTTCTATTAGATGTAACTCTTTGGCGTTTCTGTTATTATTGACACTGCTGCTTTAGCTGTTCTGACTGCTAAAATCCTCTGTTATTCCTTCATTTTAAAGCCCGATATTCCGTGGGGTCGAGGGAGATGGGTCTGGCTTGCAGGACCGCAGCAAGGAGGCGGATCGTATAGGGGCGGATCGTATAGGGGCGTTTCCTAACTTTTTTTATCCAATAGAATATGACACTCAGCAGAAATACATACTGTACGTGGCAGTAATGCAATTTAAGGGATTCCAGCTGCTTTTATAAATCCTCGCAGAAGAAGTCATTCGTTCTTTCACGATGGCCGAACAAACAAGTTGAAACAGCGGTAATAGTATTTTCCAGAGATGCATGTTTATATTTATTGTAATGTCATTTTTCTTAACACACAATTGGTCTCGTTATCAAAGTACAACATCGACCATGTTCCAACCTCGTAAGCGTTAATAAAGTAAATAATAGTTGTATGTGGTAAACATGTTTGTGGTATTAAATGCAAACTTAGCATGATGGTATAAACACATTGGCCTATAGTCCCGTTTGCAACCAGGCCTACTCTACTGTTGTAATAACGTTGAGTTTAGATAGGTCAATAGATTATCAGGCTCGGTAACAATACTGATTTGTGTTACCAAAGCTGATCATCTAATTGACCTAAGGTTAGCGTATATGCTGTGATGCTAACCAGCACTTAGCATGATGCTAGTGTACTGTTGTGTACTGTTGTATTATATTGGAAATATAAGTAGGCCTGCCCTACATACTGTAACTTAATCAAATAATATGGTATAGATTCGGATAGACAACATGGCTAGCTTGGTTGGTTGAATTGAGTAATAAGATGTGCGGTACTGATTAAGGTTGTAACTGTAACAGTTTGTAACTACTAGTTGTAATGACCAGACGAGAGACGACGCATCCTTTCAGTAAATGTCGGCTGCTAATCAATATGTAAAAATAACACTTCGGATGTGTCTTCTATAATTATGTAACATTAGTTATGGCATCATCAGAAATGTGGTAAAGTAATATGATAGAGAAGAGTCACTGGTCATCTAACACATGCTTAATAGCTCACCCAACACTATTAAAGACAGGTTAAAGAATGTAACATAATAAAAACTTCCCTAATATCGATAAGCAAAAACACTAGTTATATTATACAAATTATGTGGACCCCTTGAGCTGCATAACCTATAAGAAATCCAATTAAAATATAAATATCAAAGCTCATTCAAAAACTCGGAAGGCTACAGGGGACATGGGCGCACAGCGGACAACTCTCTGGGATGTACTCGGAAGATGAGCTGGCAGGATTCTGCAGCATTGACTGTTTCTATGATGCTGGAGGCACCTTCCAAGAATAAAATGTTTGTTTAATAAAGACTTTCCTCTTTGTATGTACTATATATATATATTTTTTTTCTTATTAATCTTACCACCAGACACAAATGAACAAATGAAGATACACATCAGGACAGTAACTAAAACTTCAGTATTTTAGGTGTACAGAACCCTCTACTCATGTTGTTAAATGATATACAGCGATATCTTCCATAAAACGTAGTTGATTGATTTGAATAATAATTACTACCACTGCACAAACAGTGAAAAATGATATGCCTACAATTTATGAATTTGTCTTCTCTGTGGGTTGTATACTCTTCATTATTTATGCAAATTAATTATAATTATAATTTTTCAAAGTTCGTTTATGATTCATTCAAAGCATTAAAATAAATGAGAAACAGAGAGCGTCATATACCTTTAAGAAATACGTGGGGGCGGGGTTCATAACCCTTTAGGAAACGCCCCTATACGATCCGCCCCTATACGATCCGCCTCCTTGCTGCAGCCAGACTCTATTGGGTCGAGGGGCTCGGATCCTTGTCACCTTTTTCATACCTGATGACTTTGCATCCCTGACTACAGTTGCTTTAGCGTGTAGAAGCTAGTAAGCCTACTATTTGATTTGTTTTAGATAGGCACAACATGTTTCATATGCAGACCTTATTTTCCTGTTCCATGTTAAAAATAAACCATTTTCAGTGGTCATTTTGTTTTGGTCATGGAAAATTAGGTAAAGGTAATTGAGAAGTCATGGAAAAGTCATTGAAAATCATTGGTGAAAAAGTGTATGAACCCTGGCAAGAGATGCTTGAGTTTAAATAAATAACGAGTGTTTTTTTTATTAAAGACGGCTCAGAATTAATAATCAAATATGTTTCCTTTCTTTACTACTGGATGAAATTACAAAATGTACCCATCATTTCCCTCATGCTAGTATAGCCACATAAAAGTATCAAACCACCAAAATGCACCAGAATACAGCAAATCAATTTTTTTTTTCATGGAGGAGGAGCACCCCCCATTATAAATGTCCCCCCCACATTCAGAATGCTTCCTACGCCCATGTGTATTATACTCTTATAAGATGTATGTTGATAGTATAAGAAATGTGCAGAATACGACAGTTTAATGGTGGAGGTATACACACATATTGATAGATGTCTTGTAATGCTTGAGGAACCTGTGACCCAAGTTTTTCATTCATTGCATAACTACACCGTAGTTGTGTATAATATGATATGTCAATAAACCTTAGCTTAGAACATCTTGAAATCTTGAAAGGGATGTGTAAAATAGTCATTATATACAGTCTTTAATTAACTATTAGTAGAGAATAACGAGTAATGAATATACTTTAGAGGGAAGGGATCCTATTAATATCTAATAATAAAATACAATTCAATAACATGCTTTAACCACCAGGTGTCCCTTTCTATCAGCTGTGCACCGTTATGGTGTAAATATAGCCTATCTAACAATTGGATCAAATATAAAAGTCAGCCGAATTAGTGTTGATACTGCAAGGAGACATATTGTGTGAAAAGAAATGTAAGATTTTGTTTGATTGCTTATATATTTATGATCCACGTCACGTTTTCAGTTTTGGCGGCAGTTCTCCTGTTTGTCTAGAAGTCTTCTCAGCAGGGCTCTATAAATAGAGAACTACGGCAGATATGTAATATTTAATGCAGCCGAACCGTGTATTACAATGCCGTTATGTGATGACTTTCAAAGAGAAAAGCAAGCACACTCGGAATAAAGTTTTTTTAAATGTTTTCGGATTTCACATTGTATAAACACCAAATCCCAGCGTGCATTGCGGCTAAACCATCCAATCATCGAGCTGAGGATCTTGCCTACGTCTGTTTCCGGTTTCGTTTATGACGGATGTATTTTGTTATACACACATTCCTTCACATTTACATTTTAATTTACATTAAAGTATTTCGTGAGGCCTTCACATGTTTTTAAAATATAACTACGGTTGTAGTTGAAGAGTTTGTAAATTAACATGAACCGAAGCTTTTGCCTGGCAACTCAATCGCACAATGTCACGTCCGTTAAATCCACATCCACACGCATGGATTATTATCGATTTAATACATGAATGTAGCCTTTGTTTCTGCTAAAAGAAGTGTCGACCAGCTGGGGCAACAAGAAAATTGGCGTAATCGAGTGTGACTATTACAAAATAAATAATTATTATATTAATATTGACAATAACAACCGACCGTCGGGGTAGCATTTGCTTGGCATTTCCGGGTATATCTCCACTGGTTAAGAACACCGTGTAACTGTCACATTTGAAGGGACGAAATCGTGACATCTTCACGTCTCCCAGCATGGTAAATCGTCACATGTTCACGTCTTGCCGTGATACCGGGTTGCACATTTCACACACTGGGCAAGTGTTCACGACGTACAACATGGCAGACCAAATTGAGATGCAGCATTAGTCCTTTTAGCTGCCATAACGTAAGTAAACTGCTGCTTTAGATTAAATATAGTCTTGTCAGGGTGCGTGGAAAAGGTAGGACCCAAATGCAGAATTTAACAAAAAGCGAGCTTTATTAAATCATAAAAGCTGTGGCAAAAAGGCAGTATCCAAAATATCCAAAAAACAAACGAGCAGCACAAGGAACACGGACCGTGGAAACATTGAGGAAAGACAATGGACCGACATGGAACACAGGGGAAGACTAGACTAAATACACAGAAGGGTAATCACAGGACAAGACACAGCTGGGCAGGGGAGGGAGAAACACAAGGGCAACAGGTGAACACAATGAGACAATCAGACACACCAGGGAAACTAACAACAGGGAGGAGGACCAGACAAAACACAAGGAGGAAGACAAAACACTGAATGAACAGACTTACAAAACCCATAACCAGACAGACAACACTAAAACCGTGACATAAACCTAGGAGTGTGACAAGTCTTATAATTAAAGCTGTTTTATTCTGAAAAACCGGAAGGTTCACACACTTTTAACTTAAAAATGTTATTCTGAAAATTCTCCATTTCCGGTTAGCATTCACATGTGGCAAACCATACTTTTGAAACCGTGAATTGAAGGTGAAATTATATGTGGTGTTGTACAGTAAACACACTGTCTTTAACACTCATTTATTGACGATGCAATACTGTTATTAGCGAATGTTTAAATAACCACAGACATTAGAATGCTGTAATTAACACCAGAAAAACGACAGGAATTGACTCGGACCCGCCCCCGTCAACGCCGGCTAATAGGAGAAGACTACAGTTGATAACCCGTGATGGACAGGGAGAATCGATCTCTTTTTCACCCTCCGCTGCCCCAACGTGAATAGGACCAACAGCTGGGAGGGGGGGAGCCACCAACTCGCACATTTCATTGTATATCGCCGCATAATTGTTTTTAATTAAACGCTGTTAACTTTTATAAGCTTCCTTGTACTCTTTTCAGTTTATCCTAGTCTCAGGGATTAAGATATCCTAACAAAACCTCACTATAGAGGCAGATCAAAAAACATGATTAATTTCTGCAATATTATTTTAAAGGAAATTTACAGAAATGTTATTGTCCCACTTGGGCAAAATCATAAATACTTATAGTAATCTTATTAAGGAATTTAATTAGAACTCTTTTTAAATAACTAGGAATATTCATGTATTATTATTATATCTTAAGAAACCTTTGTTATCCTAACTGGTGCTCCTCCTATAGTATGCTTTACATGCCACATCCTGCCTGTGAAATGTGCAGTTTATTGCTTTACTGCAACACTCAGTGATGTGTAACAAAGGCTGTAAAGATTGTATGTAGGAAATACAATCCTTTATGACGTGGTTTCTCCGTCTTGTGAAAACATACTTTGATCTCATATCCATCTTCCCATATACCCACGTTTAACTGCCAGCCAGACGGAATACAACTGAGCTGGTGTATGTGCTCGGTAATTGGTGTACCATTTTGTCACTGTATGAATTATTCATTTCTGGTTGTTGATTCTCCAAGTTGTAGTTACCTCGTCTAAAATGGTCCATGGAGAGATTTATCACTTTGCCTGCTGTCAAACGAGAATATATTAAAGTGAGGTTTGTGGATCGCTTCTGTGATAAATGCCATATTTATAATGCCCTATAGGAGAGATGATGGCAGCTGATAATTTGCCTTCTTGATATCTGCCCCTATGCTGACTTCGACTCTGGTTTTCTCAGAGATAGATGAAATAAATACATAAAAAAAGTCTATCCGCAGAGCATTGGTGATTGTAAATGAATAATGGAGGTGAAATTTCACAGAGACAGGGGGATATATTGTTTAGGATCAGAACAGAGTAGGCAGGACGCATTTAGTGACTCGACAAAAAATCCAAAGAGAGGGACCAGACATTTATCAAATCCTTTCTTCTATCATTTGTCACTGCTGTCTCAGACATGGACTTCTTGTACACCTAAAGGGCATACGAGTAGAATTTATGGTGACTAATGAACTGTTAAAAAGTAAAAGTTTGGTGAAAATCGAGTTGTTTTATGTTTTTTTTTCCCTTCATCACATCCATTGTGCAGGGGTAAATTCATAACCTTTAAATATAAGCTGATGTGTCTTATTCTTTCAGATATGTCAAACTGAACGCCCTTGACCTGTTTGTTTTGACAGTGCTCTGGCCAGATGCCCTTTTGTTTTTATGGATCACAGAGTTCCAACTAAAAGATACTTATTTGATTTCTATTTATACTTTGACATTCCACCTATCATCAGACTGGGCTCTTTTTTCTGCCCTCGTCATGGCGGAAAATGCCTACCTACAATGGAACAGTTATTTAAGATTCTAAACTACACTTTCTTTTACTTCTGGTTAAGACAAACAGCAAATGCAGGTATTGTACCTAATATTGCCAGTAAAGTAGGGCACGCTAAGTGTTATTTAATGAAAACGCACTTAGTGCATAAATTAATTTATGTTGTATTCCAAAACACAATAAGGACTTTTAAATTAGAGTAATACAATATATATAGTATTTATTTGAATATCACTTTTATATAGTATTTGCGCTAAGCTAGACTAAGCTAGCCAGCTAGTAGTAGCTTCATACTACCTTACAAAAATAAGTTGGTAGCGATCGGCAAGATATGATTAAGCTTCAGACATTCCACAGTGATGTATATAGGCCTACTGACGTTTGTCATGTTACAAAACGTAAACAAATCTTGCAAGCTTGTGTGAGCCGCATACAGTACGATCATTCAGGAATCTAACCAAAATCTCCAACCATCCGAGAGGAGGGAGCCAAGGGTGCTAACATGCCAAGTCTTTTTTAAATTAATTACATTGAGAGAAAAGAACATTCCGTTAAATGCGGCCAAACCTTTTTTCTGTGCGTTCCACCTTTTTGGCCGCTTTGAGCCAACACGAGTGCAAGAATATTTCAAAATGTTCCGAAAAGCAGCAATATCATCGTTGTAGAAATGGGATAAAAAGTGAGATCGGCCGAGCGAAGCCTGGATGATGCTTCCGGTGAGTGTGTGACTTTCATTGTCCCCCTATCTCGCTACAGCTGTCAGACTGAGAGGTGACAAGCTCATTCAGACCGAGTGTGAGAGCAATCAAGATTCAAGATTCAAGATGCAAAGGTTTATTGTCATAACATACTCAACTACGGGTGTAGTTATGTAATGTATGAAAAACTTAGATAACAGGTTGCTATACAGTGCAAATTACAAGACATAACAAAATAAATATAAAAATAGTGCAAGCTCAGGTGTTTAGTGTTCTGGCCTGTGGAATTAAACTGTCCCTGAGTCTGCTGGTTTTTGTCATGATGCTGCGGTATCGCCTGCCAGACGAGAGCCTTCTAGTTGCTTGTAATAGTGAATGTCAAACCAATATATTGTAGGACAGAGACATTGTGTATCCAAGGGGGCTATTATAGTGTGTCATACAACAGTGATAATACGTTATCGTTGTCATAGAAACATTGAAAGTGCTGGGAGCGTTCTTCTGATATAATGCTACCTAGCACATTTCTGCTAGAAAAAGGCACTATGTATACATTGGCCTTCTGGGTTAATGACTCATTTCTGCACCACACTATTGGCTTCACACTTTTTATAAAAAATGCAGGTTTAAAAAAAAAAAAGTTGATAAATTGCAAACAAAACAGTATGTGAGGCTAAGAAATCAACAAGCTTTGAAAAAAATGCAACATAATCTTCCATTGCTCAAGACGGTAGAGTTGTTCTCCCAAACCAGCCCTCATCCCCAAACACACACAATACATACAAATAACTTCATACACATGAAGCTTTGCTCCCATTTGTCATGAGCCTTTTGTATTGGTCGGAGAAGCCTGTGACCTAAGATTTTCATCGGCATAACTACACTGTAGCTATGTTCGTATGACTAAATAAAGAACCTTGAACCTCTATGAGAAGCGGACTTAGCGGTTCCCAGGCCACTTGTAATGAATTAACATCACTTTATACTGACCAACATGACACGCTTGTTTTTTGCAGGGTTTTCCTCTGGGATGATTTACAATGGCAGTGTTCAAAATGACCACTCACGTTAATCTTATTGTGGTGTAATGAAAGCTCATTATGAAAACCAGTCACATCTCAGGCTGATAAGAGTGAGGTTTATATGGGTGAGACTATTACATGGCAGCGGAGGGGATACCTTTGCCCTTCATTAAGAATATTCAGGCAGTAGCCTATACACCAAAATGAAACACACAAGCACATACTACAGTTTAAAAATCAACACTTATTAAATAAGAAAATTACAAAACGAAACATCAAACTTGGGTTATTGTAAGGAAGCAAAATACTTGAAGAACAGCTCAAGCTGCTTCAACATGAACGAGTGAGCTGTCTGTATGTGTGTATCTGTAGTGTATGTTATGTTATATGCAATCTTATGCAACTGTCTGTACAGTATGTGTTTTATAATTTGTGTATTCATGTTTTCTTCTCTTTTTATGTAATATTGATATATATTGTCAGTTATATACTGCACAATAATCAATAATCCTCCAATTTGATTCCTGTTATTCTTTTTCTTTTGTGTCACATCACAGATTTAAGGTTAGGGCTTGTTAAATGTCTTTGTTCAAGCTCAAAAAAGTACATTGTGTTCTTTATAAAGAAAGCACATATCATTTTGTCCAATATGTATAAAAGCTCAATAATATTTTCTAAATGTGGATACATAGGTGCATGTTGTAATTGTCATTATTTGCTTTTGCAATACTGTATGCTATTATGTTCATGACAATCAAGATACTGTGTTGAGTTTGAAATCAAATGAGGCTGGTTGCTGACTGCCTGTGTGCGGCAATGTGTGTGTTTCTATCAGTGTGTGTCCCCTGTGTACCCCATGCATCCTGATCTGAGTCACTCTCGAAGCGGAGAGCTACATTTTTAATCCGTAGTACTTCTTAGGGGCTGCAAGAGAAGCAGTATCTTTTCTTTTTGCTGATGTGGAGCAGGCCTTGTTGGCTCCCCTCCTACAACATTAATTAACACTATAGCTCATGATGGATGACCTCAGCTTTAGCTACCTAGCTCCCATTCATCAAAACACGTAGGCGGATAGAACTTCAAATATTTTATTTCACTCCTTTCTTGGCCCCCCAACACAAGAAAAGTCAAGTTGTGTTTTCCCCCCTGTAATCACAACGTAAATATGATCCATTGTCAAATGTTGAACAAAAAAGCTTTACATTCATCATGGGACGTTTGATACATTACTACTAGCCATAAATCATTAATTTTCTCAGTTATAAATGGTGCAGAGCCAATACATCTTTGACCTTTTTAGTTTTTGGTCTTTTGAAGGATTGTCTTGGAAGGATTGTCTTGGAAGATGTAGACATGAACAATTACTTTATATTAAAGCTATACATATACTTTGGCAACGCTTACCTTTGCAAAGTGTTTAAACTAATGTCTTGATTTTTTTTATCAACCATTGATACTGAGGCATTTCAATCAGGAGAGACGGTTTTGATGTAAGAATACATATTTATTGCCAGGAATACACAAATTAAATGTGGGGTATGTAATTTATTTCAAAAACACTTTTTGTTATATTCCATGGAATGCTCTTAACATCCAGATAGCAATGAATACATTAAATGCTTTGAAAATAATACTTAAACATTTTTAATCTGTGGAAGCCGTATACTGTAAAAAGCACGACCAATCATTTTAGCCGACTCGGCTAAAATAACTGGATGGCCTACCTGCCTGTCAGCCTTCCATCTGTGCACAAACTTATCTTGTGCCCTCATTGGTCATGTGCGCGTTCGTGTGTGTTGGAGGAGGGGCTCTGTAAAGAAGTCTGAAGGAAGAGGCAGATTTCTTCCGGTTGTGTACTTTCAAATAGCGCACTCGAGCTGGTTTCTCCAAAATTACATACCCCACCTTTAATGTAATGGAGTTTTGGCGATTAGGCCCCATTGTGCAGGAGTATCATTCGGGAGGGGAGAATCGATCCGATGAAACCCCCCCCGGGGTCTAGACACTGGTGGTGGTGAATGGATAGTTGGGTTCGGTCTAAAGGGGAGCGGCTTAGCTTGGCCCTGGATTTGAGGAACAGGAGGTGAAAAAGGGGTGGAGGAGGGTTGCGTTGAGTCACCTGAAATGACAGCTGTCAGAGGAGGAAGAGCAGATTTAAAAGGTTTAGCGGAGCGCTATGACAGGCTTGTGGGAATAGAGCGAAGTGATTGGTTAAGGCCCCATTTACACAAGGACGAAACGGGTACGTTTGCGCACCGAATTCGTTTTAAAAAAACTCTTCCGTTCACACCAAGCGGCAAACTCTGGGGAAGAGCCGGGACGCCAATACGGAAGCGCCACACACTGCAGTTCATATATTGGCCGATAGGGACTGACTGCAGAAAGGAGCAATTTCCATAGACCGCCATGTTAAAATGCCCAATTTTACAGCAGAAAAAAACATGTTTCTACCCATGGATGCAATAAATATTATTATGAATATAGTTAGATTCCACCTTCATGATTATGGATCTGTGAGTGAATTGTTTTCTAACGCGACCCTTTATTTATATTAGGTCTTAAAGTTTTTGCATACATTAGGGCGTGGTCACATTGAGTGACGGCTCTGTCAAGTGACTGCTGCTGCTAGCTTCTCGTCTCTCTGCTAGCTGCTCCGTGAAGCTACTGGGACTCTGCCTGCTCAGCTCAACCAGGGAACACAACTTGACCCCGGCCGTGGTTGTTTGTTCTTCATGCTTATATATCGGACTATTGTGACTCGCTCTGCGGTTAAAACAGATGGTGCATGCATGCGGTTTTGCGGTAAGTGAAAATCGAGTACTTATTTATGTGTTAATGATTTTAATCGGCTACGTAATGAATGTTAAGGCTTGGTTTACTGTGTAAGCGAGTGGTAGCTACATCGGTGCTAACGATGCTAATCGTAGCCTACAAGTTAAAATCATAGACTGTATATATAAAGGTTAAAACGAAATAGACAAGTGTTAAGCGTTAAGTGGGATAATACTGTAGAACAAACGGCTTATGTTTGAGGTTGATAAAATAAGGTCATCCTTGTAACTTAGAGAGATATTTTATTATGTAGGTAGGAACTGTATGCATCGCTAAGGTTAATTTAAATTGGCTATGCTCAAGTATGTAGACAAGCTAATGTCGAAGTACTGTATGTGAAATCAACCTCACAATAAGATGTGTGTACTATATTACAATTATTAATGTCATATTTCAAGATGATTACTTAGATATTACAATATGGTTGGTTGAGCTGGAGTTCATTATTGAGCTTACACGTTAACGTCACAGTCATCTGAAGAACGAACCCAAACCTTGTTGTTTTTATTAATTGCATTACCAAATGAGTATCAAATAAACAGTAAGCATTGGTAACACAACTTCCAAAGTTACAGTAAAATAAAAAGGACCCTGACTCAGACAATACACAATCCAACATGTTCAACAGAAGATAATCAGTTATATTGTTTGTACACATGGTACTTTACATATATATATATATATCTGTTTGTTTAAGGTGTCCAGGTGATGCAGACAGGCTGGACCAGAGAGTGAGAGACAGAACTGGACTCCTCACAGCAGTGAACTTCAGCACAGGTACAAAGACTCTTTTTTCATACTGTACAAAGAATCAAGAAATATATTGGTTTAAATAAATGAAGTATTGACTTTAATACACTGATATACATTCCATTAAACAATACTAAATACTAGATCACCTACACATCAGTTGAGTTGAGGGTTTTTTCCATGCAAAAAGTTACATTTTAGATATTTAGCAATATGACATTCATATACAGTCTATGGTTCACACGCTCATTCGGCTCAATTAACGTGTCCGTTCACAAGAGACCGCTCGACCCGCTGGAAACGCTGTAGTACATATGCCGGGCCTGTAAGTGTAAGTGCTGCCGCCACAAAATACACCAAAAGCAGCGAAGAAGACCCCGGAGCATGGTTGCCCTTCTGTTTATTCTCCGCAGTGGACGGCTTGTGCTCCTGCTGTAAATCCATAGACTGTATATATAAATGGACGTAGGGTCCGTGACGTCACCCATAGGATTCTGCAGAGTTGCAGAGAATCCCTTAGTAGGCGGAGTCGGCCACTAAGGGCTCGACAGTGACGTCAGAGTTCAACTCCCGCCTCTCCCAGCCTGCTCCAAATAAGGGCAAAGAGGCGGAGCAGAGGCGGGACCTGCTGCCACCAGCTGAGCTGGAAGTTCCAGAGCTAGCTGAAGCTACCAAGCACTGGCGGCCGGCCCATAGGGGCGCTAGGGGCGCCGCCCCACCACTTCCCACATACAGAAAAAAATATTTAAAAAATATTACATTTTTTTTTTTTTTTAATATATATATATATATATTTTTTTTTAATGAACAAGGTAAATATCATACAATTGGTATCAGTAAAATGTATAATCTACAACAAAATGTCGTTTAAAATTGTGTTACGATGTCTAAAGTTACTGATAAGTCACATGTTTCCTGCCTGGCCTTGCCCATGGCATTAGTTTATCATTACCGGGCGGAGCCCCCGAGCCAAACAGCAGCAACCAGCACGTTGCAAAAGTCTCAATAGTAAACTGTGCCGCCGAAACATAATTTCAGCCAATCAGCGGCGTCAAATATTTTGGTCACGATGGCGCTCACGTTGGCGCCCACGTTGCTTACGTGCGTTGACGTGAGTTGTTTTTTAGACTCGTGAGTGACCAAGGTGACGCAGTAGTTGGATGAGAATGGCTTCGTGTGCAGGTGGAGTCGCCGGACCTCGGTCCGCACCCAATTCCGTGCAAGAGCTACTCTCCAATCCTTTCGAAAGGAGAAGTTTGGGAGATAAACTGTTGCTTAAAGACCTTGGATCGGACCAACCCGATTTGTATATATCGCAGCAACGTCGTGAAAAAGACAAAACGTATCAACGAGGCTTCTCACGTAGCTGGTACACCAGAAAGGCATGGCTAGCTGGATGCAAACAGGTCAATGCTGTCTTTTGTTTCCCATGCTTGCTCTTCAAACAGCCGGGGACAGATACGATGTGCCGTGGACTGTGACAGGGGTAAACGATATGAAGCATTTGTCCGAACAAATTAATAAGCACGAGTGCACGTATGACAAGTACCTTCAAGCTAGCCATGCTAGACAAAGCTAACATAGCATAACAACACAGCCGTTAGCTCTTAGCACTCAGAGCTCACAGCTCTTCATATCTGTTCAGAAATGTATGGGCTCAGAACAGTCTCATAATACACACATGTGCACAGAAGGATTCACACTTGTATTTCATGATCCGCAAAAGGATTCACACTTGTATTTCCGGATCCACACTTGTGTTTTTCAATGCACACACAAATGTATTCCGTTTCATATACATGTAAATAAAATCCAAATACAGAAAAAAGTTTTACATGTGTATTTTTGATCCTCACATATTTGTTTTCCGTTTAAAACCTCTGAACCTGCAAACACAAACCGCTTTCTGTGCACGGATCGCTGTGCATTCGTGTGTGGGTTTTTTGAGACTCCCCTGACGGTCAGCCGATTCGTACTTGTAATTATTTCTATCTATAGCCAATCAGATGTCTCCTCAATTCTAAGCCAATCACATGAGCGCCCCCACGAGGGTAGATTTCTTGCGTTCATGACGTAGCGCTTCATGTACGCATTTTGCGCAGTCCGGAGCTGACAGGTCTATGGAGCCTGCCTGCAGGCGCTAATCTCAGGACACTGGGCAAACCCTCCACTCTCAGTACAGCGCCACTTTCCGAACAGGAAATGCACGCAAATACAAGCCTTTATATTATTAAGGTACAGTGCCACTTTCCAAACCATTGATGAATGCTTGTGTACACAAAAACGGCAGGCAAACCCGTTTTAAATGTGTGTTTCCTGTATGGCGAATACAGCTGCTTTATTTATGTCTGTATGAAGTTGTTGTGAGTGTGGAGGGAGCAGCTACAGGTTAGCTTAGCCTAATCGATCAGTGCACTACGAAGCCAGTGCTAGACAGTGACCTGTTAACGGGGGGGAGCCCCGCCGGTCATTATCGGCTGATATTCACTCTTAATAGTTTGATCGGTGCTCTCTATAAAGGCCGATCAGGAGAGCTGGATCTGATTGATATGGACATAAACGCGAGTGAAGTATAACCGGACGCAAGAGAGAGATCAGATCAGCTGCTGAGTCTGATGGAGACACGCTGCTCTGCATGATCACCTAATGCTCCGCCCTCTGTTTAGTGAGCTGACCGGACTGCGCAAAATGCGTATATGAAGTATTCTTACCCTCATGGGGACGCGCTCATGTGATTGGCTTAGAATGAAGGAGACATCTGATTGGCTATAGATAGAAACAATTACAAGTACGAATCGGCTGACCGTCCAACCCAGTCTCACGGCATTTCGTGTTCACCAACACGATTTTTAATCTATTGATTCGTGTTCACCAACACGATTTGCCCCTTTTTTTTCGTGTTGCACAGCACGATTTTAAAAGCAATGTATTTCTACTGCCTGCAGCACGTATTTTTCTCCGGTCGGGTCGAGGAAGACCGGAAGCTGTGTGGTTCATAAAAACATGTTCTTACTCAATATCAAGCCACAGTTATTGCTTTTATTTGAAATCGTATAATTTCGGACTTTTGTTGCCGTCTATGAGGAAAATAAATGGGGCTCAGAGCCTCAGGATACTGAAATCTGTATTTTTAAAATCTTTTTTTCCTTCTAATCTGTTATTCTTTTCAAAATAACACACTGTTATTTACTCACCAATAACACACAATTATCCTTGCTTTTATTTATTGGTTTAATTCCATAATCTCTGGCTTTTTTGGCGTCCGTCAGGAACTGAATTTCAAAATAAAAATAACCAGAAACAGACGTAGGCATTTTGAGCGATTACCCAAGATCCTCAGCTATGGTTTTAAGCTCGTTTATTGGATGTTTTAGCCGCAATGCATGCTGGGATTTGGTGTTTATATGATATGAAATCCGGAAAACATTTTAAAAGAATAAAATAATACTTAATTCCGAGCGCTCTTGCTTTTCTCTTTGAAAGTCATCACATAACGGCATTGTAATACACGGTTCGGCTGCATTGTATATTACAGATCTGCCGTAGTTCTTTATTTATAGAGCCCTGATGAGAAGACCTTTGGAAAAACTGAGAAAATGCCGCCGAAACTGAATACTTGACGTGGATCATAAATATATTCAACAATGAAACAACATCTTCAATTTCTCTTCACACAATACGTCTCCTTGCAGTATCAACACTAATTCGGCTGACTTTTACATTTGATCTAATTTACAGATAGGTTATATTTACACCATAACGGTGCACAGCTGATATAAAAAGACTAGTTTTTAAAGATATTACTGATTTTCTTTGAATGTAAGAATGTAAATACTGAGTCTGAAATAGTATAGCAATATGCTGTAAAATTATGTGAAAGCATGCATACAACTACACATTTTCAGATGTTGTACGAAAACAAAAGTGTCCTACACTAACAATACAAAGTTATTATGGCTGTGTGTACCTTGTGTGCACCGCCTAGTGGTTAAAGCACGTTATTGAATTATTGTGTTTTATTTGATAAAAATATTAAGAGTACATACTTTCATAGGGGGAAAGTATAAATATAGAATATAAAAAATCAAGAAGATACTATAAGTGATCTCTACAATAAAACAGTTTAGTGCAGAATGTACAAAGATATTAATAGGAGGAGGTGCAAAACAGAAAAACGAATTAACCTTTATTTAAACATTAAATAACAGATTAAGGTCTTCTTTTAAATAAGAAAAAAACTTTGGGGGTATCTATCTACAGATAAATATTAAGCCTGACAAAGTACTTAACATCTAATATATTGCTTTCCTGCAATGTTAACTATGTTGAAGCACTTATTTTAACTGATATTATACATATGAATGATACTCTTATGTATGTAGATAGAATAAGAAATGTGCAGAATATGACAGTTTAATGGTGGAGGTACACACATATTGATAGATGTCTTGTAATGCACTGTTGAGGAACCTGTGACCCAAGTGTTTCATTCATTGCATAACTACAACCGTAGTTGTGTATATGATATGTCAATAAACCTTTGAAAATCTTGAAAGGGATGTGCAAAATAGCCATAATATACAGTCTTTAATGAACTATTAGTAGAGAATAACGAGTAATGAATATACTTTATTACTCGTTTCCATTCATGTCAATTGCAGATACATGTTTAGTCTTCTCAAGCACCAACTATCAAATATCTCTCCTGATTGTTGGCACTTGACAATCACCTTACCTGAATTTTACTCAGGTGTAACTAAAGTCTGATTTAAGGGTTGTTTATATTTCACATAATCAATCAGAATCTGCAAAGTAACTCAAATAAATGCAGTGGAGTAAAAATACCAGGTTAACCTCTGAATTGTAGTGGAGTAGAATTACAAAGTAACAATGAGCTGTCATGTGGGTATTAATGCTGCGCATAATGGACACAAGCGATTTTCACCCATTTATTAATTATATGTTTTACATTTGATAACACCAATGTGTTTAATACTGGCAACTTCTAATTGTGGGAAACACGAAAACGTTCAGTAGAGACGTCCCATAGAACATTTTGCTAAACCCAATAGCCAGCAGCATGTGTAGTTCTGGGGGGGCGTTCGATTCCAGTTTTGGATAGTCTGGCGTGGTTTAGTTCCATTTCACACAGCTGTTTGACGCTCTGCGTAACCTTACGGGGACTGTAGTCCTAAACGATAGCTGGGGATTATGGGTAGTGTAGTGTCTTCGGCCATCCTAAACTCAGAAAAGTTGACAATCGCAATGACGCTCGAAATGTCCCTTATAGGCCTACGTCTGATTCCGGTTATTTTTATTTTGAAATTCAGTTCCTGACGGACGCCAAAAAAGCCCGAGATTATGGAATTAAACCAATAAATAAAAGCAAGGATAATTGTGTGTTATTGGTGAGTAAATAACAGTGTATTATTTTGAAAAGAATATCGAATTAGAAGGAAAAAAATATTTAAAAATACAGATTTCCGTATTCTGAGGCTCTGAGCCCCATTTATTTTCCTCACAGACGGCAACAAAAGTCAGAAATTATACGATTTCAAATAAAAGCAATAACTGTGGCTTGATATTGAGTATAGAACATGTTTTATGAACCACACAGCTTCCGGTCTTCCTCGACCCGACCGGAGAAAAAGACGTGCTGCAGGCAGTAGAAATACATTGCTTTTAAAATCGTGCTTTGCAACACGAAAAAAAGGGGCAAATCGTGTTGGTGAACACGAATCAATAGATTAAAAATCGTGTTGGTGAACACGAAATGCCGTGAGACTGGGTTGGACCATCAGGGGAGTCTCAAAAAACCCACACACGAATGCAAACGATCCGTGCACAGAAAGCTGTTTGTGTTTGCAGGTTCAGGGGATTTAAACGGGAAACTAATAAGTGAGGATCAAAAATACATATGTAAAACTTTTTTCTGTATTTGGATTTTATTTACATGTATATGAAACGGAATACATTTGTGTGTGCATTGAAAAACACAAGTATGGTTCCGGAAATACAAGTTTGAATCCTTCTGTGTGCTTGTGTGTATTATGAGACTGTTCTGAGCCCATAGAAACTAGACAAAAGTTAAACAAGTACAAACCACAGACTGCCTGTGTCATGGTGAATACAGTCGCTGGTTTATTTATGTCTGTATAAGCCATTGTTGTGAGTGTGGACGGTCGGAGCATATATAGCGTTAGCTTAGCCAAGCTCCATTTAGAAAACACGCATTTTAAAAGGTTTTTCGCCTGCCGTCTGTCTGCAGACTTGTCAAAGCATTGATTCATGGTTTTTACTAACCGGTATCAGTATGTTGTTACTTCGGCATCATTTTGAAACGTGTATTACAATTAAATC
>NW_022990807.1:0-53899 GCF_902827175.1 Gymnodraco acuticeps
AGAAGAGGAGAGAAGGATGAGGATGATGACAGTGAGGTGGAGAGTGAAGAAGAACCGCGGACAAAGAAATTCAAGATGGCAGCAGCAGCAGCAGCAGCTGCAGCAGCAGCTGGTAACCGTGGGAAAGTGATAGAGAAGTCCTTGCCTCCCAAACGTGGCAAGTTGGACGAGGTAAACACACAACAGACTTTGCTTGTAGCTCAAAGGTCTGTACACCTTTATCTAAAGAATATAAAATTACACATTCAGGTCATACCTCATAAAGTGAATCACCCTGTGTGCATCAGTGTTGTGAAGGACTCGCCTTTAGGCAGCGAGGAAATGAAGAGGACAGATCCTAGGAGCCTGAAATTAGCAGCATTGGGGCAGTTTGATTAAAGTTTAGATCGTAAAGACTAATGTGTACCTACACAGGGGGTCCGCGGGGTCTTTAAAAAAGTATTAAAAGTTGATAAATCAATTTAGCGAAAGTTAAGGCTATTAAAAAATATTAAACGGCATTTTCCAAGGTATTACATTTTGTAGCTTGTTTTCAATAAGTATATAAATTGTCCAAAGAGGTTGTATTCTACAGTCTGCCTGAGTGTAATCATTGCGTAGGTGTGTAGTGTGATTCTGTGTAGTTTATTTATGGCATCCCGTTGGGTTTGACGTCATCTGAACAGGACATCTCACGCTCACTGCTTGATAGCGCGCGAAGGTCCGTTTACGCCGGTTGTTAAACAACATCGTTATGGGGAATGCAAGTAGTAGGAAGGATAATCAATACTGTATATAGTAAACGTGAGGTAAAGTGTGCCGCCAATGTAACCGTAACTGTAAAAGGTCTTAAAGGTCTTAAAAGGTATTACATTTGACTTCAGGATTCCTGCATATACCGTGCTGCTACACATGTGTATGAGAATGGCATTCATTTTTTTTTTTTAAATTATGTGACTTTTACTTATCTCTCCAGATCAGTGAGAAACTGAAAAAATCAAATGGGTTAATTTCCTTCCCATAGTATTTGTGTTGGGTGTCTGGGAAAATTACTGAAATTAGGACCATATAAGGAAGAAAACCTCCAAACAGACCATACTCTCGACCTTGCAGATTAAAACCCTCTCCGAGCCCGAGAAGAAAGGACTTTCTTCTCCTTTACAACAAAAGCCAACCACATCGACCTCTATTCCTGAATCCATTTCCATGCAGCGGCATGGCGCTAAAGCAAAGGTAGCTTTGTTCGGTCCCTCTCTACTACCCTTTAATCAAGCCGGGCTGCATCTGCTCTCATAACCTCTAACTATAATTAATTAACCTTTCAGCTGTTATGGGTACTGTCGGATTATCACTCTCTCTTCTCACAATCATCTCTTTCCATCTAACAACTACTATCAAGCATGACACCCTCACCCACTGCCTGCAGTGAACTGGGTCTTTAACTTCCTTCTTTAAAGCCCCTGTCACACTGTCCCGAAATTGACACCAGATGGACACACGATAAAGGAAATGTTCAAATTCGGCTCTGACCGTAATAACATCAGGCCATTCGCGAGGGCATCTTAAGCCATCGTATGACCGCCGGTGGAATTTTTCAGGCTCCAGCAGCAACTTCGTGAGCGGTGGCAAAATCTTTGGCATGCCAAAAAATTGCCGACGGACCTTGCGAAGGTTCATTTTCATGTTGAATTCGTGTGTCCATTTTGCCCTTCGTAAGGCACTCATGAGGGCATCTTGTCATCTTCGTGTGATCATCGGTGCCATCGGGCATTTTTCGCCTCACGAAGACAATACGAAGGAAACAAGAAGCTACCCGATTGTCCTAGGAAGGTCACACGACTACGTGAAGCCCTCGCAATGCCATCGTGTAGCCATCGTATTATAGTACAATGACATCGAGATTGCATTTATTGCACAACAAAATCATGTAAACATATTATGTAAATAGCCCGATTTGTGTTCTGTGAAACTGAAAAGGATATTACAATGTTTTTGTTACTTTCGTTGCAGTTGTATGTCTTAAATGTAATTTAGGTTAACTTCCTGTTTTATTTAGATGCTTTTATTTTGAAGGCGAGTTTACGCTGTTGACAGGAAGTTGTTGGAAACAACATGACGGAGATAAGTAATATCTTCTAATCTACATATACAGACGGAGAAAGTGAAGAATAAAGTGTATGTTTAAATGCTGGCAGCCCCCGAAGAGGCACAAGCTCTTACGTTGAGTCTCTGGATACATTCTAAATCATCAGTAAAGTCTACGAGCATATTTTCGTGTGTGGTTCAAGTGCCATCGTGTGGCCTTCTGTAGGCATCGTACTTGCTTCGGCTGTTGACCAAGTTCGGGGCCATCTTCGTGCGAAATTCACAATTCCATCTTCGTGTGTCCATCTGGTGTCAATTTCGGGACAGTGTGCTTAACAGGATGCAAATATTTTCTTTTAACCTTTCTTTTCAGTAAACACTATTTATTTCACTGCAGTGGGATTTACGATTGTCTTCTTTTGTGCAGGACTCGGAGAAGCCCCTACAGGAGGAAACGGGGGACAACACGAAAAATGCTCAGAAAGGTGAGTTTATTGTCTGATCTACACCAACAATGCATGGAGTGATCAGCAGGCGATCAGTCTTATTTAGTCATATCAAAGCAACACACACATCCTGTCAGTGGTGTGGAGTTCTTCAGCCTGCTTAGAGATGATTAGCCATGTAAGAACAGCTTCACACACAAAGAAAGTCCTGTAACTTGGTGCCGTTTTGGATTAGATGTGAGTTATTTAAAGTCATTGAAATGTTGTGTATGCTGTCAATTGTAGTTCTTAAAAAGAAAACAAATCAGATTCTGCAAAAATAAAAATCTGACTTTTAAGAAATCAGCCAAGAAAAGCAAATATGTATCACTAATAAAACAAAAAAATATAACCTGATATAAGAATGTCTACCTGGGTTTATTTGTCTACAGATAAAGGGCTGCTGGTTGAAGTACGTGTCAATAAGGAGTGGTACACCAGCAAAGTCATTGCTGTGGAGGTGAACAAACAGAGCGTTCGCTGGAAAGTGAAGTTTGACTATGTACCTAGAAACACTCCTAAAGACAGATGGTGAGACTCTTAAGCTGCATTCAGGGCACATGCTGGTGACTTTGTCAGATTACTAATTTCCTATACGTGTATGTTTGTGTCTGTGAAGGGTGTTCAAGGGAAGTGATGATGTCCGGTTGATGCGGCCGCCATCTCCAATCTCTCAGACCCCTGACACCCAGCAGGAGGCAGAGAAGGGGCCGGCCCCCATGGAGCCCGACACCACCCAGCCAGGCACCAGCCGGGAGGTGACCGATAGTCTGGTTACCATGCTGAGGTGAGCTGGTTACAATGAACTGGTGTTACCATGTTTAAAGGAGGACAGCCACTCTCTTAGTACTGTGGCTTGATCTCTGAGCCCTCTGTGTTTCCAGGACCATGCTGCGTTACTTCTTCCCTCCTGCTTTTCGGATCCCAAAGGACGACGTTAACAGCATATCGGCTGAGGAGTTGGTGGCCTTTCCTTTGGTAAGATAACTAACGCTTGAATATATTCACAAGTGTTGGTGCTTTATGTTATTAATTACACATTTACTTTCTAGCTGTTTTTGTTTATATTAAATTGATCATTATTTAAGGTGTATATTTTAGTTAATTAAAGTCATTCTTTATGCTTTTAGGCGATAATCACTGGGTGATCTGGGCACCTGGTGGTTATTATATATTGGAGACAGGTGGTGGTGGGTTAGACCACCAGCACAAGCATATGCTTTTTTTACCAGGAAAAGCACAGGTCAAAGGAGAAGTCGTTGGTCTGTTGCATTTTGGGTTATTGGAACAAAGAGTAAATAAAATGCACAAAAAACGAAATTCTTGCTTGGAAAATGGATTATTTCCTGCGTGAGATTTGCGTTCTGTTGCCTCGGCAGCAGTTTGAGTTAAAATATCTGTTCATTTTCACCCTAACACTAAGGTCAGATTTAAAAAGAAAAAAGAATGCTATCAATAAATTGTGTGGTTTGCACATGCAGTGTGGTTAAGATATTAAAATAAATAAAATGCTGAGAGAATGCAATATGTATCTGCAGAGGAATTGATTTCCTTCAGCAGCATTAACATAGAGCTGCGTTCACACCTCTGTGCAGCACATGCCCTAACGACTGCCTGCCTGCAAAAGCATTCTCCAAAAGAGCAATGCATTCTGTAAATAGGATGCTGACAGTGTGGTGCTTCTTCAAATGTCATAATGGGTTTCTGGTGAGAGTGCAAGTTAAGGTCACTGTAAATATTTGAAACAATTGGTGGAAATGTTATACCAGGTCCAGTTTTTCTTCTGGTTGTACTTACTGTTGCTAGTGCAATTTTGCACAACCCCAGCATTATCACAACCTCCATTGCTCCTTTTCTTCTTCCTTCTGCCGCCTCCTTCCCCATCCACGATGCCCTTCACGTTTTATTCTACTTTACTTTAGCGACAGTTGTGAAAGCCCCTTAACGAATATTACAGTTCTGGGAATGTGTTGATTTGTTCTTACTATTCTTTTTATTATTTCCTCCTGCTTTTCAGAAAGAGTATTTCCAGCAGTATGAATCAGGTCTGCAGTCTTTGTGCAACTCGTACCAGAGCAGAGCTGACACCAGAGCCAAAGCTGTTGAAGAGAAGAGCAACAGCAATGAGGTGAAACTGAAGGAGGCGGACGAGAAACTACAGAAACTACGAACAAACATTGTAGCACTCCTGCAAAAAGTTCAAGAGGTAAGTCTGCTTCACCTGGTCCGAGAAACAGGACATCCAGATCTTCAAATAGTTTGACAAAATGTATCTTTCTATCAAATGCAATCGTTGTTGTATAATTGTCAATGTTTGCAGTTACTAATATTGCTTTTTTACACTTTTAGGACATTGATATAAACACAGACGACGAGCTGGACGCCTACATAGAGGACCTTCTGACCAAGGGGGATTAAAGAAGACTGAGAGAGAAGAGTCCATGCACATAAACAGGCAGTTTTCATTACAGCCATTACCTGCTGACGGCTCTTTAATGACTCGTGCTTATCTGCAGAGTTGGGTGTCACGAGTTTGATCTTTGAGTTTGGGCAGGTTCTCTGGTGTTTCTACAGTGTTCGGTATCCTGTGGTTTTATCTCAAGTCCTTTTTTATATCCCTGCTTGTATCTGTTAATCTATGTTAAAGCCATCTTATCTTGATTGAAATATTGTATGTAGGTTTAAGACATGTATGCTCTCTTTATATAGTCTGCTAAAGCTGTGACAAACTGCTCCTCGTTTGGTTCATCGTCAGGTGAGATTTGGAAGTGACTGGGTTGCGCTCTGCAATGCAGCCTGTAGTTTAACTTTTATTTTTATACACTAAAAACACTGAAGTGTTTCCCATTACCTTTCTACATCCTGGTCCAACGAGGGAACCAGGTTAATATTTTACGGTTGGGTGCTGTTCCTCACCCATTAACGAGAACTACTTACTGGGTTTTATCAGTATGATTATTCCCTCATTTCCCTCTTACATTCAAACTCTGACTGTTCTGTGTTTATTTTTGGAAGGAAAAAAGTAATCTCACTCAAATGCAAAAGTTGTGTGTTCATAATAATGTGCCTGTGCCCTTCCTTTTGAACAGATTTTAACATGTCATGGAAATGTTTTATCAAACTGCATGCTTTCAGTCTTTTTGTTCTGATTGGAACAAATGATTCTGTATTTTTGACAAATCTTTACCTAGAACAATAAAACCGGTTCAGCAACACCTCATGATGAATCGATGTCTGTTATTGTTCATATGTCTGTATGTGTGAAAATAACCAAATACATTTAGACTTCAGTAAAAAGTCAACATCAGTTAATCAATTATCGGTTTCCATTAATACAATCTTAAAGGGTTGAAGGTGGGTGGAGTTTCTATTTTTTGAAAACATAATTTAACTAATTATAATTGTAACAATCTTGAGTAACAGGAAATCTTCTTGCATTAGATAGTTAACTGTTTAACTCAATACTGTGAGCTCTATAAACGAAATTCCCTTTTAAATAAGTGGAAGTCTCTGAAGGATCTTAAGAACTGTGTAAATATATCTAAACTATCCGCATACCACTTTAAATGTTATGTTTTTGGAACAGGACTTTTATTTTGAAGGGGAGAGTGGAGGCAGCTGTGGGGAATGTAAACAGTGCTGGACACTCAAAGCTTCAGGTAAGATAATATTGTTCTTGCATCTATGAAGCTCATAAATTTAACATGCAGACGATTTGCTGTTTTGAAGCACTCCACAATGTGAAAAGGCTAAAACTGATGGTCTTTACACGGTATTTAAGCTGTTCGCTTGTTATTGTTACAGAGCTCGGGTCACTTCCGGCTACGAAGTTGACGACACAGTACATACACAGTTTGACAAAGAACAGCTACGCTTAGCAGCGTGCTAACTGTATTAAACATTATACTGTAGTGCCGTGAAAAGAGAGTCGGAGGCGGTGTATTAAGAAAGGAGTTCCAATCTTTATTATCCATTACTTTCAGAGAGGTTAACACATGCACTGCTCTGCCTGATGAGCTAGCAGGAATGGCAGCTAAAGCTACAGGTGTTCCCCACTAAAGGGTCCGTGTGGCAACACAATAAGCAAGGTGAATTATGTCCAATAACGTGTCACCACACAAGCCCCCCAGAATTCACACATAAACAAAATCAGCATGGCGGGGAGGAACGACACGCCGACCCCCACGACTCCTGAGCACGGGAGTCGGAAAAGTGACTCCCGCCTGTGCGGCCCCCGGAAGGGGAGGGACCGGACAACAGGTCTTAAATCCGTGACAGGGGACGAGGCCGGGGGGCGGCCCCGTCGCGGAGGTCGAGCCAGCACCACAGGCTGGTCCAAGTCCAGGTGAGCAGCCTTCACCCGGTCCACCGAGACGTGCTCGGCCTTGCCACCCAGGTCGACCACCAGGCTTGTCCCCGTGCTCCAAGACCCGGAAAGGCCCATCATAAGGGGGCTGCAGGGGGCCTCTGTGCGCATCGTGCCGGATGAACACGTGCTCCGCCGAGCGGAGCTCTGCGGGAACCTGGGACACCTGAGTACTGTGCTGAGTAGTAGGGATCGGAACAAAGGCCTCAGCGGCGTCACGCAGGAAAGCCCGCTGGGCCGACGCCGACCAGGGAGCCGATGCATTTGGGAGGAAATCCCCCGGAACTCTCAGCGGCTGACCGTAGACCATCTCCGCTGTAGAACACTGCAGATCTTCCTTAGGTGCGGTCCTCAGGCCCAGCATCACCCAGGGCAGCTTGTCGACCCAGTTACCGTCCGTAAGGCCGGCCTTGAGGGCCGCCTTCATGGAGCGATGAAAGCGCTCGCAGAGACCGTTAGCCTGAGGGTGGTAAGCGGTAGTCCTGTGCAGCTTAACCCCCAAACCGCCTGCCACACAGCGTGTCCAGAGCTCGGACCGTGAACTGAGAGCCCCTGTCCTGAGGAAAATGGTCTGACGGGGAGTACCAAAACGACACACCCACGTTGCAATGAAGGCCCCGGGCAACGTCTGCGGGCTGATGTCGAAACGAGCGAACCGCCTCCGGCCAACGGGTCGTCCTGTCCACCATTGTGAGGAGGTAGGAAAACCCCTGAGAGGAAGGCAACGGACCAACCAGTCAATGTTGACGTGATCAAACCTCCTCTCAGGCACCAGGAAACGCTCCAACGGGCCTTCGTGTGGCGGTGCACCTTAGCGTGTTGACAAGCCACGCACCTCCTGGCCCAAGTCCTCACGTCCCTTTTCAGTCCTTGCCAAACGAACTTCGCCGCTACCCAAACGGACCGAAGGTTAACGCAGGGGTGTGACAGGCCGTGCCACAGCCCTCGACACAGGACGCCTCCAGCTGGCAGGGACGACAGGCCGCGCCAGGCCCGTATGAGACGATCACACAAGGAGAGTAATGCCCCGCGTCGCCGAACACCACGTCCTCCAAGCGCAGCCCCGCGCTCTCCACCTTCAGGCCCTGGCACGCCGGATCTGTTGACCTGTTCTGCCGCCATTGCAGTATAGTCCAGGACCAACTGGACGGCACCGATGACGACCCTGGAGAGGCGAATCAGCAACCAGGTTCGACTTGCCAGCCACGTGTTAATGTTCAGTAGTGGAACTCCGATATGTAGGACAGCTGCCGCTGCTGACCGTGCCGACCAAGGCTCCGCCACTTTTGACAGTGGCAAGGTGAGCGGCTTGTGGTCGACAAACGCCGTAAATTCAACGGCCTTCCAGCATGAAACGGAAGTGCCGCAACGGCCAAATAAAGTCCGAGGAGCTCCCGGTCAAAGGCGCCTGTATTTGCGTTCTCTAGGCGTCAGCTGGCGGCTGAAAAAGGCGAGCGGCTGCCAAGCGCCCTCCACCCACTGCTCGTGCACTGTCGCCGACCGCGTAGTCTGACGCGTCCGTGGTGATGGAGATGGGAGCCGTAGATGATGGGTGTGCCAGCAAAGGCCGCCTGAGCCAAACGCGGGTCTTGACATCAGCAAAAGCGCCGTCCGCCTCTGCTGTCCATGTCGATCTCCTGGACGGGGGTCTTGGTCCCCTTTCAACGCTTCATACAGCGGGCCGCATGATGTGTGCGGCCCGGGCGATGAATGCACAACGGTGGTAGAAAGTCACCATCCCCAGAAACTCACGGAGCGACCGGGCTGTGAGCGGGCGAGGAAACGCCGCACAGCCTCCACCTTCGCTGGCAGAGGTGTCGCCAACCGCCCTGGTGACGGCGGTGCCCCTAGGAAATCGATGTCCGACACCCGAACTGGCCACTTTGCACTTTGATTAATCCGTGTTCGTTGGAGCCGTGTGAAAAGGGCTCGGAGGTGGGACAGGTGCTCCTGCACTGAAGCGCTGGCGACGAGTATGTCGTCGAGGTAAACAAACACAAACGGCAGGTCCCGCAGCACCGAATCCATCAGGCGCTGGAACGTCTGAGCGGCATTCTTGAGTCCAAAAGGCATCCGCAGGAACTCAAAAGTCCAAAAGGCGTTAATCACTGCTGTCTTGGGAATGTCCAGGGGGTGCATGGGCACCTGGTGGTTATCCACGCACCAGGTCCACCTTGGAAAACACCCCCGTACCGGCCAGATGCGCCGAAAAGTCCTGAAGGTGTTCATCCGGCACGATGCGCACAGAGGCCCCCTGCAGCCCCCTTATGATGGGCCTTTCCGGGTCTTGGAGCACGGGGACAAGCACCTGGTGGTCGACCTGGGTGGCAAGGCCGAGCACGTCTCGGTGGACCGGTGGAGGCTGCTCACCTGGACTTGGACCAGCCTGTGGTGCTGGCTCGACCTCCGCGACGGGGCCGCCCCCGGCCTCGTCCCCTGTCACGGATTTAAGGCGTAGTGGCGTCGTTGAGTCGGCGGTAATCCCCGCACGGGTTGGAACGACGTGCAGGGGGGAAGCCCAAGGACTGTCGGAGCGGCGGACAATGCCCAGGCGCTCCATGGTTGCGAACTCCGCCCTCGCTACAGCCAGCTTAGAAGGGTTCAACCGCCGGGCCCTGGCGTAGACAGGAGGCCCCCCGGTAAGTGACGTGGTGTTCCACGCCATGCTTAGTGGTAAGCGCAGAGAAGGTGGGTAGCGACAGGTCTGAAACTCGGCCAACAGTCTGAGAACGTGTCTGCACCTGACAGCGAGCCTGACAGCCCGTCGTACGCTGCGGCTGCCAAGTGTGCACACGAGGGAAGAAAACGTTAAGGCATCAACCAACGCCTATTCTTAACGTCACTAAGAGTCCATGAGCACACAAAAAATCCGCTCCGAGGAGGGGAAAAGAAATGTCCGCTGTCACAAAATCCCAGCTGAAACGCTGTCCTCCGATGCACAAACACATAGGTCTCACGCCGTACGTGCGAATGGGACTGCCGTTAGCCGTCGTCAATCGCGGTCCGTGCCCCCCACGGGCGACGTCTTCACTCGACGCTGGAACTACGCTCCGTTGAGCGCCCGTGTCACACAGAAACAGGCTCCCCGAAACGCTGTCGCTGACGAAGAGGAGCCTGCACGTGCCGCCGACGCTCAGAGCCACTACTGAGCGCCGGCCCCCTCCGTTTCCCGGGGGTTTGTAGCTGCACGGAGCGATGCATCTCTTCGCCCTTGTCCCGAAACGTGCGTGGTAAACGCACTCTCCGGCGTCTCCACGCCGGCTAGCCACAGCCGTGTCCGGCCTCCGCCACGCTTTCTTGACTGCCGGTGGGCCGCTGAGCGTCGCGGCTAACGTCTCTGCCCCGGGCTGTTGCGTAGCCAGGAAAAAACGATCCGCTTCCTCAGCCAAAGCACGGGGCTCCGTGTTGGCCAGCGCCGTCTGTACCCGGGGAGGCAAGTGACGCAGGAAAATCTCCGTGAATAAAATACGGGGATCTTCCCCCCCTAGCAGATTTAGCATTTTCTCCATTAGCTGGGATGGCTTGCTGTCTCCTAGGCCTTGAATGTCAAGTATCTGGCGGGCCCTCTCCTTAGCAGATAAGCCTAAATGTCTTAAGGAGAAGGGCCCTTAATCGCCTCATATTTGCCATGATGTGGGGGGGCTGCGATGAATCCCACCAACCTGGACGACGTGGAGCTCCCCAGCGCTGCTACCACATGGTAGTATTTTAGGTCCCCGTCACGGACCTGTCGGCAGGCGAAATGTGCCTCCACGTGTGCGAACCATGCCTCCGCGGTGTGCTCCCAGAATTCCGGCAGCTTTATGAAAACATCGCGCTCAGCCATGTTCGTTAATTTCCCGGAAACTTTCTCGGAAAAGTCAGGGTCACCAGTGTAGTGCCGTGAAAAGAGAGTCGGAGGCGGTGTATTAAGAAAGGAGTTCCAATCTTTATTATCCATTACTTTCAGAGAGGTTAACACATGCACTGCTCTGCCTGATGAGCTAGCAGGAATGGCAGCTAAAGCTACAGGTGTTCCCCACTAAAGGGTCCGTGTGGCAACACAATAAGCAAGGTGAATTATGTCCAATAACGTGTCACCACAATACTATGATTAAGTCAGATAAAATACAATTACTCTGAAGCGAATATCTGCATAAAAAGGGCTGCGGAGTCGAGTGGAGTGAACTTTGACCCACTTTAATGATCCTCAGTCACCATGGAGGCACCTCATAACATTGCTTTCAGTTTAGGCCCAATCCCAAACCACTCCCTCGACCCTACCCCTCCGTGATGGAGTGAACTCCGTCTGTAGCCACACTCGCAGCTCAACGAGGCTCCCTTCTGTCGGATGCATGGATGTATAAGAACTGGATACAGCGTGGGAGGCGGGGCCTCATTCCTTCCTATGAGAGTTGCTCAATGGCGCATGATGACAAAATCATGGATGTATAATAAGAACTGGATACAGCGTGGGAGGCGGGGCCTCATTCATTCCTATGAGAGTTGCTCAATGGCGCATGATGACAAAATGGCCCAACTTTTGAGAGAGCGAAACGTCACAGATTACCCGGCATGCCTGAGAAGTACCCGTATGTGCACTCATAGAGCATGCGCAACTTTAACCACGCCGCCCAAAAGGCTCGTTCACATTAAGCACGTGCAATTGCGTACACGTAACAGCACCGCGCGTTCATGACAGCATGGTACTGGATTTATATTAACGAGGCGGCAGTTAGCAGCTAGCAAGTAAATTATGCTAAGTTACACATCAATCGTTATGTACTTTTATATTACGCTGACATCAGGATCTAGTGATATCCAAGCAACAGAGCTTCATTTAGCATGATACTTGTGTGGGTTGTACATGAAACCACTTGGTAATATATTAAAATGTATATGTTGAAGCCTGTTATGATCAATTGTGAGTTAAAACTTTATCTAAAAAGTAATGCTGATGATGGATTACTGTGGTGGAGTTAAAATAACAATAGCCTATTTCTTTTGAAATGTGATGGAGTAAAAAGATAGTAACTGATTGTTCATGTTAGCCCACAAGTAACTAAAACAATTGCAAGTGCAATAAGAAGCTACAGGAACGTTAATCTACGTCGGTAATATTAACTTTATTTAATACAACATTTACGGTACAAGATTTACATCATACAGCCATGTAGTATAATATTTTACAAATGATGAATTACAGCAAACATGTGCAATATATCCATTATTACAGCTCCGTGGGCTGGCAGTAAGGCGATATGGTCCGTTGTTATTGTGCATCCATGGGTAAAAGGTACAAAACTCATGTAGTACTGAACACATCACATGAACGTGCCGGGCGGCGCGGTCCCGTGGGTTAGATGCACGTTCATAATGCAGAGGGAAATAACTCTCAGAATAACGTTATTAGCACATTTTTACAACTTGAGGAACGAATGTTTTTTAATAAAGGGCTATACAAGTGTTCATACTGGGTAGTTTATTTAGTTTAAAAAAAAATTATCCAACGAGTTACAGACCATTCTTTCCCCATGTAAGTCAATGGGAAAAAGTGTTCCGGCCTGGCAACCAAACGATGTGCAGTAACCGCCGTTTGGCCAGCACGAATATTTCCATCTGAGTCCGGTGTCAGTACCAGATATGGGCTGCTTCTCAGGTCGACTATTTTCATTTCCTCGCTCCTCGGTCCTCGGTCTCACCGGAAGTTGATTTGCCTGCGCCATCTTGAGTACCGTCCCATGGCTCTTATTTCTGCCGGAGGACCGAGGATCGAGGAGCGAGGAGCGATCATGGAGGAGCGATAACCGAGGAACCACCAGACCATCCTTCGATGAAATCCTCAGATACTCACCCCGCCCCCTTACTGTGTATCGCTCACTGATTGGACGAGGCAGTGCATGCACTGATCTGATGCTTCTTGACATGAGAGCAGAGTGAAGAAAACACATGAACCTCACGAGAGTCACTCCTCAGTTTATACCGTGTTTTGTTTCAATTCATGTATCATTTAGTTACACATATATGTGATATATCTGAACAACAAAGTGGTCAAAAATCATTTAATTCATTTTTTGGAAACATTTTCATGATCGCTTTTTTCGTTTTACATTTTCATTTATTGTCATTTCCATTCAGTCAGTCATTAAGTGCTATTGAAATGTTAATATGCTACATATCCACACAAACACACAAAGTGTGCAATCCAATGAATGTTAATCCAACTGGGTTTTGATAGATAACATATCTCTTTTTCTTCTCTCAATTATTTTATTTCTTTAGTGCACTCTAATCAATATTAATCAAACTATTGTTCGTTTATACATTTTAAGAATGGCGTTTATCTTTTTTGAGAATTAGTTCTTATTTTATTTTATTTATTGGGGTCTACAACATCGATACTGTTATACTTTTTTTCTCGTCTCCTCTACTCGTCAATTTCTTCAAAAAACTATGTGCAGACGAACACAAGTATATGCTCTTTTCTTCTCTCTCCACTGCTGTCCTCTTCTCCTCGAGGCTCCCTGCCTGAACGCCGATTATCAAGCTGACTGACAGCAGGGCAGGACAGCAGCAGCCAGCGACTCGCGAGTGCAACACACACACGCGCATGATGGCTGAGAGAAAGAGCAGCGTTGTGTGAGCAATTTCACAACTGGCCATTAAAACTTAGCGAACTGTGATGTGTGCAAGAAGACAGTTCGCTACTTTGGCCACTTTGTATTGTTATTTTTCATGTTTGCACTTTAAATTTGCAAAAGTAAAACGTGTATTTGTCTATAAAAACTGTCCTGTCTTTATTCATGAAAATGAATTCAGATTTAGTCTATTTATGATGATTTCAGCTCAAAAATCATGTCATGCAGCTCTCCCCTATATGAAAGTACATAAGACGCTTTTCATTAAAAAAAAAAGCATCGGTATCGATATCGGTATTGGCGATACTGGCCCTGAAATACTTGGTATCGGATCGAATACAGATTTTGTGGTATCGCCCACCCCTAATGAGAGCTGCTCATGAGCGCATGATGATAAAATGGCCCAACTTTTGAGAGAGTGAAACGTCACAGATTACCCAGCATGCCTGAGAAGTACCCGTATGTGCACTCATAGAGCATGCGCAACTTTAACCAAAATGCTCGTTCACATCAAGCACGTCAATTTGCGTACACGTAATAGCACCGTGCGTTCATGACAGCATGGTAATAGATTGTTGTTATCATGGATTTGATATGAACGAGGCGGCAGTTAGCAGCTAGCTAGTAATGATGCTAATGTACACATCAATCGTTATGTACTTATATTACGCTGTAACAGGATCTAGTGATATCCAACAGAGCTTCATTTAGCATGAAATTATTATTGCACTGTATATATATATATTTATATACAGTGCAATAAGCTTCTTAGTGCAATACGAAGCTACAGGGACGTTAATAATGTCGGTAATATTAACTTTATTTAATACAACATTTACGGTACAAGATTTAATCATACAGCCCATGTATGATAATGAATTACAGCAAACGTGTGCAATATATCCATTATTACAGCTCCGTGGGATGGCAGTAAGACGATATGGATCCGTTCTTATTGTGCATCCATGGGTAAAGAGAAACGCAACTCACATTGGTTTCTCAAACAGCATCTCTGTAAACTACGTGTATTATTCACTGAATTTCACTCTCTGCCTTTAACGGCTCGTCGTAGCTCCAATAGCTCCAGCCCCACCCTCCCTGGGAGCACAGTGTGCTCTGATTGGTCGGGACACGTAACATGAACGTGCCGGGCGGCGCGGTCCCGTGGGTTAGATGCGCGTTCATAATGCAGAGGGAAATAACTCTCAGAATAACGTTATTAGCTAATTTTTACAACTTGAGGAACGAATGTTTTTAATAAGGGCTATACAAGTGTTCATACTGGGTAGTTTATTTAGTTAAAAAAAATTATCCAACGAGTTACAGACCACTCTTTCCTCATGTAAGTCAATGGGAAAAAGTGTTTCCAAGCCTGGCAACCAAACGGAAGTGTAGTACCGCCGTTTGGCCAGCACGAATATTTTCATCTGAGTCCGGCGCACTTCCTGGGGGCTTGGTCACTACCCGATCTGCAGTGCGCATGTGCGAGATGGTCCGCCATATTGGACAACTCCGGACGGCAACCCAAGTAGGACAATATTAACAGTGGCTTTTGGCAAAGCTCAAAAGGAAAACTCGAGAGAGATGAGTTATTGTTATTACAACGTGACTTCACTATTATTTAACAACTCTTTTTATTGGGTTCTTTTATTTGGGGTTAAGTACATTGTCAGAATAAGTGAGGAATGAATTTAACTTCTGTTAGACAGCTATATGCCATACATTTTTGCACACATTCACAGTAAATATGTATTCAGTATATGATAGCAAGGTTATTTTCATTTATGTTGTTTTTTTTCTGCACAGTGTAGAGTCTTGTTGTGATGAGAGGAATGGAGGTATTTAATAAAAACCTTGCTCGCTGGAGAATAGCTAAAGAAGTCCTGTCACAAGTTAATCGGAGAGGATCACAGCTGGCCACGGATCTCGATGCTGCATTCGGGCTGTGAGTAAACAACTTGTGTCTTATTTTTAGGTTGTTTGGAGGTATGGACAGCTATCAAAGCTACTAAACATCACATTAACAACGATGTACAAATGAAAGTCGGAGACAAATACATATTTGAAATGATTTATTCACGTTTGCAATGTTTTGAACAGACATCCCCAGTCACCTCATTGTCATTTTGTAGTCCTCGCTGTAGCTACGCGTCCGGATATCGGCATCGCAACCACAACCTCACACACTGGTACTGAATGTGCATCAAAGTGTTCCTATGGAGCCAAATATACCAAAAGATAAATGTAAATAACAAAAGAAGCGATCAAAATGTGTATTTCCTGGTTATTCGACAATGGCTCCTCAAAGTACACGCCCCATTCCTACCGTTAACGTAACGTAACGAGTTCCCCGGTGTAACCAGTTAAACGGTAACACCGGAGCCTGAGAAACTCCACCGGCGGTCATACGAAAGCTTAAGATGCCCTCACGAATGGCCCGATGTTGCTACGATCAGAGCCGAATTTGAACATTTCCTTTATCCTGTAAACATATTATGTAAATAACCCAATTTGTGTTCTGTGAAACTGAAAAGGATATAATATATTATTTGAGAGGCGAAGTCCCTCCCCTTCCGAAAGCCTCCATGGGACCCCGGAAGCGGAAAATTATACATTGAAGTCAATGGAGAGAGAAAGGTTATCTTTTGATCCCGTTTGAATTGTGCCACGAATGAGACATATGATGTTTGTCAATTTAAAAGAACATTTTGCAAGTCAACAAAATTAAAAATGTGTTGTAAAACTGTGAAGTTACACATTTTTTCGTGTGAAACCGCTCAGTGAACTACAGGTCTCTGGTCTCGCACAATACGCGTCACCAACATAAAGATGGCCGTCACGTTAGCACATTTCACCACATTCTTTCAGAATGAGAATAAAAGTATTTTACGAGGTGAAAATCACTACAAGTCTGGGCACGTTGAGAGCTGTACCTATATGAAAGGGGAGTTAGTCGGTTCTGTAAGAGCCAACATGTGGGACCCGGCTTTACAAGGTTTCGGTGAGTAATATGAGTGCAATGTGTAACGTTAATGTCAGCTAGCTAACATTAGCTAACAAGGTACACTAACGTGTTTTGTTTTAGCAACTAGTTTTCTCCTTAAGAACTTCGTGGTCTCTGTGTATTCTGTGGATAACATTAGTGTTCACAAGAACAAGGTACACTAACGTGTTTTGTTTTAGCAACTAGTTTTCTCCTTAAGAACTTCGTGGTCTCTGTGTATGCTGTGGATAACATTAGTGTTCACAAGAACAAGGTACACTCCCGTGTTTTGTTTTAGTTGCTCTTCAGATTGAAGCGGCCAGTTTTATATCGACTATACTGTATGTGTGATCTCCTTTTTCTCGTCGTGTCATTTGAGTTTATTTGCTGTGTGTAGATTCAAGGATTTTGGTTATCTAGTCACAGCTGTGTGTGACTCCCTCTGGTACACTGGTATGTGTTTTCCTAATGTAGAGAGCATTGATTAATTAATAAACTACACACTGAGTCTAGATCCTGACCAAATCCTTTTTTATTGTTGATCAAATGTTTTTCAAAAATGTATTCATACACATTTAGAAAAATACAATGTACAATCACAACAAATACAACACAAATTACAAAAAATACAGAAAAAACAAACAATAACAACAGACAAGAGGACAAAACTATGGAAAAATAAACCCTCCCACCCCCAGATCCGGACCATCCTTGTATTATTGCTCATTCAATCTATTATAGCATGCTAACAAATGGTATTTACTTTATTTGTACAGATCTGCATGGGAGACGATGGCGCGATGCAGAGCGCTGTCTGTGATTGTGCACAGGAGATGTACAAATGCAGCCACGCTGCAGCATTGGCAATATTTGCCATGTGGCAGATCAGCTCCACAGATGTTGAGTGCCAGTGGAGGAAGCCTGGCACTTCCAAAGTAGTCCAGCCGGTGTCTCAACTTTACCAACAGCGAGAGGAGACATACAACCCACTGGCCAGAGACATCGCCAACTGTCAACTGGGGGGTTGTAAACGAGGCCGAAGGGATGAAGGCTTTTGTGCAGGCCTATCGGGTGACAGTGTTCGAGTCTGGTCTCTTTGTGAGTGAGTCGGGTGTTTTGGGAGCATCACCCGATGGACTTGTGCAGCCATCTGCCTTGCTGTAGGTGAAGTGTCCACACAGCCAGAGGAACATGACCATCGCGGAGGCAGTCCAGTTACCATCCTTCTGTCTCCGTGCGGAGGGTGGGTCATATATTCTCAAGGAGAATCACCCATACTGGCACCAGTTCCAAGGGCAGCTGCACATCACAGACCGGAGTCTCTGCTACTTTGTTGTGTGGACCACGAAGGAGGCGATCATCATCCCCATCCCGAAAGACCCTGCATGGCATGGAAATCTCCTCCTCCTGGAACAATTCTACACCCAGCATATGCTCCCTGTGTTGGCCAGTAGAGAGGAGGACATTTAAATAAACACACTCTTAATACCCTCGGACTCTGCGTTGTGTTTGGTATGTGTGATGGGGTGTTATGCAGAGGGGAGGAAAACAGGACACAGCAGATTGGGATTGTGGTGGAGATGCTGAGCAGTTATTTAATTGTTGCATGTAATTATTATTATACTGCGTGCTTCTGAGTTATTCCATCTTTTGCTGTAACATGGATCGGTATGTAACTCTATATTTACTTATCTAACACACTTCCTTCTACATCATACACCATCATTATACATGATGGTGTATATAGGACATATATATTTGTATACATATCTGTAAATTGTATAATTTTATTTAAACGTCTTTTTGATCTCTGTCTATAAACACAAACTGAGTAAGATTGACAATAAAGTTGACTTTGAAAAATATATATATTCTTTATGAAAATAGTTGACTGTTGTCAAATGAATCCAAATGAAAGTTCGATTGAACTACAACTACGCCTTTAAATCTCTACGGACTGTTTTTCAGTGGGATGGCAAGTTCCTATCTTTAAACATTTATTAGTTTTTTCTCAGAACAGATTTGATTTTCTGAAGTTAATTTAACTTTGCCGACCATGTAAGGTCATGATTAAAAGGTACAATCAATTTGTTTAGGGTTGACTAAAATAATGAAAAACATTCATTTGGATAATTTACTGACAGAATAATAAACTCAATGATGCTCTACTCACCTGTTCCTTTTTTATAAAGTGAAACAGTTGAAACGATAGATTTTAGTAAACTTAAAAAACAACCTTCTCCAAAAGCTATCAAGGAATATACCGAATACTTGTTTTTAGAACTTATTACATATTTTATATAAATAGTTTGAATGATCCATAATTGACAGAAGCTTGTGTTTACACTGACCTGTTACTCATATATTAATGTCTTTGTAACTTCAGTGAACCACTACCTCACTAATTTCACTTTCATTCATCACGGTTCAGTAAACTAAGTGATACATGAACCAGTTTAATCATTATAATAACGTAGGATTGCAACTCTTTGAAAATGTAGGTGGCTCTTAAAAGAGCTGTTGTGTTTGGGTGTGCTGGTCTCAGGTCAGTCTAAGCCCTCTCTCCGCGGATGCGGCGGGCCAGCTGGATGTCCTTGGGCATGATGGTGACCCTCTTGGCTTGGTTCATCTTACTGGGGGGCAGCTACATGGATGTCGGTTGCAGTCCACAATCATTGCGCAGTTGAAGGCAGAATTAATTTATTATTGACTCCGAATGAAGCACAACTTCATGTCATACAATACAATGACTTTATTTGTAATTGTGTAAAAAAATATGAGCATTGATTAGCAAGCAGGACCTGCAGGAACAGAGAATGGTGATGGATGGAGCTGGGAAGAGAGAAGAATAAAGAAAACAGATCAACTTTATTATCGGATATTACAAATTCAATTTCAAAACAAGTTGCCGCTCCTACAGTTTTCTAGTATGTAAAGTTGATTTCACATGACCTATGCAAAATATCACACTCAATACATGTGTGTCTCTGGGGGGTGCATTGTGCCTTTGATGTATATAAATAATATACCATAACCAAATACTATTACGTACAGTGGAAATCAGGTTGCCAGAGCAGGTCAGTGTGCATGTTCCTCAACGTCTCAGCAGTTACAGGTGAGGTAAAGAAAATAAAAGAGAAAAAGGTCAGTAACAACACTTTAAAGTAACAACACTTTGAATAATTATCTCTTCTAACAATTTTCTCTCAATAAGCACACAACGACTGTCTTTCCAACAAACAGATTGTCATCACAATGAAACACGTCCAGAAGAATGACATGCAAAGCTCCATGCCTGCCTTCGACTCTCCCTGAACTGCTTCCTTAGCACCCGGTGGAGGGCGCAGTAGGCTACTCTTCAAATGTTTCACGAAATACTTACCATCATGTTTGGTTACTGTTTAACATTTTGGTTTACCTTCATGTAATAAAATAATAACTTCATGGTAAGGCTACTAAAAATGACAAGGCTAAGTAATGTAATGCTAACTAACGTGCTCGCTACTCGTCGCTACTAGCTAGGTAGCTAACTTGACTATGTTCCATGCACAACATGTATATTACCTATGATATTACCTGATATGTCTGATCCAGCGACTCCTGGTCCTTTCATCAGACGGGAATCGATAGAAGGAGCAAGTGGTATGATCACTTGTATGACTACAACCTGGTACAAAGCACACAGGCATCTTGTAAAAGTGAATTTATTTTTAGCGATCTATAATTTATTGGAGGGAATAAATCAGTTATGAGATCTTCTTCTTCTTCGCTTTAATTAGGAGTCTTATTATAAATCACCGAGCATGCCTGTGACATCACTTACGCGACCCAGAATGGGATTTGGGATTTGTAGTCTTTGTAGTAGCGTATTTTTCATAGTCTTATATTTCAGCAGTTTTACGACAAAATGTGACTTTTTTGACATGGAAATGATTGTTTAAGATTGACAAACATCATATGTGTAGTTCGTGGTACAATTCAAACGGGATCAAAAGATATGTGTTCTCTCTCCATTGAATTCAATGTAAATTTTTCGCTTCCGGGGTCCCATGGTCCGGAAGTAGATGGGCGTGACTTCGCCTCTCCATAGGCTTGTTTGAGACGCGTTGCGGCTCGCCTCGAAAGTAGACGAGAATAGCCGATCGCCAGCCGGGGGAGGTCTCAAAAAGCTCGCCTGAAGTCAGGACAGCTCGGAGTCTTCTTCTTCTTCTCTTCTTCTCTTTCTTCTTCTCTTCTTCTTTTCTTCTTCTTCTTCTTCTCTTCTTCTTCTTCTTCTTCTTCTTCTTCTTCTTCTTCTTCTTCTTCTTCTTTCTTTCTTCTTCTCTTCTTCTTCTTCTTCTTCTTCTTCTTCTTCTTCTTCTTCTTCTTCTTCTTCTTCTTCTTCTTCTTCTCTCGGTTTTTTGGCGGATTGCAAACAGCTTGAAGGTGCATATTGCTGCCTCCGGAGTCGGCTTGACTCGGTTTGCATTTATAAAGAATGCACACTTGTGTTTAATCGTTAATGTCAGATATGTACTAAGTAAATACATTTGGTTCCTGCTCAAGATTAGATTCAACTTTATTGTTATTGCACATATTACAGGTGCTGAGACAACAAAATGCAGTTTAGCTTCTAACCAGGTGCAACAAGCAGTGAAAGTGAAAAGTAATGTACACAATAGACAGAATAAAATATAGAATGAATTGAATGATGAATAAACAGTGAGGGGTATGAATACACTAGATATCAGCCTGTGAGCAGTATGAACAGTGTGTATGAATATATGCTAAGATATATAAAGTATGAAAACGGTAAGCAGTGCAAGTATAGTATAACATATATGGATATTAATTTAATGATGATAAATATTGTGGAACAATGATGAAAAATGTGAATGGAAGTGGCGACGTAAAACTGACACAAAACAACAAACTTTTGCCCAGCCAATTGGAGAGTTTCATCACCAGCACGTGGAAAAAACCACCAATGAGCGCCCAGCTCGAGATACCAGCGAGTCGTTTCCCATCAAGCATTTCGCTTCCGCAGCCCGTGGAGAGGAACTACGCTGCCTCGCCGCGCCTCGCTCTCAAGGCTGCGGGCGTCTTTGTCCCGCGAGATTTCAACGTCTCATGTAGGCGAGCCTCCAGAGCAAGTCGGACAAAATGACTAACCATCATGCAACGCACGAGCAAGACGTTGATCGAAATTGCGCAGGTCTCGCTTGTCTCAAACAAGCCTATTATCTTCTACATATAAAGACGGAGAAAGTAAAGAACAAAGTCTGAAGATATCAGTACAGTATCATAGTACTTTAACATAATTGTTTGTGTTACTTTCGTTTGCAGTTGTATGTCTTAAATGTAATGTAAATGTTGCCTTTGTGTGTGGTTCGGGGCCATCTTCGTGCGAAATTCACAATTCAATATTCGTCTGTCCATCGGGTGTACATTTCGGGACAGTGTGACAGGGGCTTAACAGGATGCTTGTAGCTGACCGGGTGTTGTGCTTCGGGGGTGTGCGGAGTTGCAGTAATTGTGTGAGGTAGAAGGGGGTGAAAACCACCCTTGAATTATGGGATTGGAGACAAAAAGCTTTAGGAATCCAGACTATAACATATAATAAGCAGTGACGTGCGGTGAGGTTCATGGCTGGTGAGGCAAGATTTACAAATATTTTGACCTTAATCGAAATATTCTGTTATTTTCAAAAGCTTTTTTGGTCTGATGTTTCAATTCATTTTAAACAGACTGTTCAACAAAAGGATACCCAACATCTAAATATTGGATTGTTCTTTCTTAGTAAGATCCAATTTTAATTATCAATGTGGTCTTACCTTGACTTGAAGATGAAGTCCATGCTATCCTTCTGGACAACAATCTCTATTACTTTTTTGTAAAAGTCCTCCTTATCTTCCTCTAGTTTCAAAAGTCTAGTTTGTTGTTCGCGTCTATACCGTCTCTGCGTAGAATAACAGTAGCAACAAGGACCTGTGGGCTCACGTGCGCCCCCTTCAGTGCGGCAGAGGTTATGGCTGCCTCTCCTGGTGCTTTTTTCATTGCCGTTGTACGGCGAGCCTAAATATCATATACGTGAAATAAGTTATTTAGAGACTATGGATGGCGAGGATAAATGTAATAAAGGGATCTACAAACATTACATTGGTGACCTACAGTGAGATGGTAACAGGCATGCGCTGAGGGCCCGCTTTCCAGCCAGTTTCTGTGAGGTGACGCATTTTGAGGTGAGGCAGAGCTCATCTTTGCCTCACCTTACCACACAGTAACTGCCTTGAGCACGCTCACAAAATAAGTGCCCGCGCTAAATTAGTGCCCGCGCTCCAGCAAGTTACTGTGGGTTTACGTGAGGCAGAGCTCGTCCCTGCCTCACTTCTCATCGCTACCCGTAGTTGTAGCGGAGCTCGGCAAATTTGATGATTTTGACTATAAAAAGCGATTGGAATCATACATAAATCACATTTACAACACAGATCAGTGGAGACATTTTATTATTATTACTATTTCGTTTTTCTTTAGTTGTTTTTCCGTTATATTGGAGTATGACAGGTGAGGCTCTGCCTCCCCTGACTGCACGTCGCTGATAATAAGTACCCTATATCAAGATTGATGCAAAACAAGTGACATTTGACCTTTTTAGAGAGATTTAGAAAAAGAAAACCCACCTACAGTATGGGGTCATTTGGGTGTATTTGCCATATCTCTGGAACCCATTGGTCGATGTTGGTGATTGACACCTCTTTTGAACCGTTAGAGCCAATAGAATCGAGAGGAAGTTCCTAAATCCATCTAAACATTACCATTGGTGAATGAGAGTGATGCGCAGCCAGCATGTCCAAAACCGGAAGCTCTCATACACAGTGATGATACTGATATAATTGGAATCTGTGGAATCTCAGTTTATGATATGTTTGTGCAGATTCAATGAAGTATAACATATTTCTACCGTGAGTTAAGTGCGTTAGCACTCTTTCGCTTAGTGCTAATTCATACGCTTGGTGTTAGAGTTGTGTTTTGTTTCGGTAGAAATGGTTCATATCGTCAGTTAGCTGAGTGTCTTCCCGTTAAGTGGGTATGACACATTAATAGGTTGTCAAATGTTAAGAAGCCCTGAGACACAGTTTTGTGAAAATGTTGCTTAACAGGTTAATGTTTAAACAGATCTAATAAATGTTAACTGTTTAAATATATATCCTGAAATGTTCCTGTTATTTAGGGGTGATAGAAGCGAAGGAATTGTTTTAGTTTTTTTTAATGAAGGTTATTTATTTGCCCCTAGTGGCTAAAACTGCACATCACACTGAGACTCTTCTGGAAACTATTTCTATATTTAACGAATCTTTTTTTTTTTTAACCAGATCTAATAGCTGTTAAAGGTGGGGTAGGTAATTTTGGAGAAACCAGCTAGAATGCGCTAGAATTTGAAAATACACAGCCGGAAAAAATCTGCCACTTCCTTACAGAGCCCCTCCTCCAACACACACGAACGCGCACATGACCAATGAGGGCACAAGATAAGTTTGTGCACAGATGGAAGGCTGACAGGCAGGTAGGCCATCCAGTTATTTTAGCCGGGCCGGCTCAGATGATTGGTCGTGCTTTTTACAGTACTACGGCTTCCACAGATGACATTTTGTAATGGATGTAAAGACTGAATCTAACTAGATTACATTACATTACATTACATTGCATTTAGCTGACGCTTTTATCCAAAGCGACTTACAATAAGTACATTCGACCAGGAAGACACAACCTTGAAGAAAACAGAATCATATAAGTATATCAGGTTTCATAGAGCCAAACATTTCAAGTGCTACTCAACTGGCTTTAGGTAATCCAGTCCTTTATTAGTATAAAAGTGCTTCGTTAATCGTTCTAACGCTCGAAGTGGAGTCGAAAGAGATGAGTTTTCAGTTTGCGCCGGAAGATGTGCAAGCTATCTGCCGTCCTGATGTCAATGGGGAGCTCATTCCACCATCTTGGAGCCAGGACAGCAAACCCACGTGTTTTCGCCGATGGGAACTTGGGTCCCCCTCGCAGCGAGGGCGCAACGAGTCGTTTGGCTGATGCAGAGCGTAGTGCACGCGCTGGGGTGTACGGTTTAACCATGTCCTGGATGTAGGAAGGGCCGGATCCATTCGCAGAACGGTAAGCAAGTACCAGTGTCTTGAAGTGGATTCTAGCAGTTACCGGAAGCCAGTGAAGGGAGCGGAGGAGCGGATGTTGTTCTTCTCTAGAGGGCAATACTGCACAATCACTGTGAGTTTAAGTCTCTACTGGATTTATTTGTATGCGTAATGGATCAGGTTTTTTTTTAACTGTAATGGCTTGAAATCGCCTACAGTATGTTCTGGGTGACCTTTTAAATTTAACCAGATCTTTATTTTGCTACCCTTTTCCTGTATTTTAGGAGTGCTAGAAGTGAAGGAATTTTAAAATGAAGGTAATTGTTTTGCCCCTAGAGGCTAGAATCTAGCCTAAAAAAAACGATACTACTACTACTACTACTACTACTACTACTACTACTACTACTACTACTATACTATACTAACGATACTCTAGCCGCTTAAGTCTCTACTGGATTTATTTGTATGCGTAATGGATCAGGGTTTTTTTTTAACTGTAATGGCTTGAAATCGCCTACAGTATGTTCTGGGTGACCTTTTTAATTTAACCAGATCTTTATTTTGCTACCCTTTTCCTGTTTTTTAGGAGTGCTAGAAGGGAAGGTAAAATGAAGGTAATTGTTTTGCCCCTAGAGGCTAGAATCTAGCCTAAAAAAAACTATACTATTACTACTACTACTACTATACTATACTAACGATACTCTAGCCGCTTAAGTATCTTCTGGAACCTTTGTTGATGTTTAATAAATTGATCTAATAAATGTTAACTGTTTAAATATATATCCTGACTGAATGTTATTATATGTTATTGCTCACTCATTTTGAGCTTTAGTCTGTTCTGGAAATGTTTTTATGTCTTACTAATTGTTGTTGTTGTTTATCATATTTTCTAAAGTTTGACTGTCAAGGCTGCCTTCTTCGTAGTCGTCGGGGACATCTGGGACGATACTAGAAAGGAAATTAATGAATCTTCTCCACCATGGTGTTTTCAAGGCGGCTATCTCCTGAACACAACGTTCTTTCACTTGTTGGAGTTCACGGATTCTCTCAAGCAAAGTCATTATCTCTGAATCCTTCTCATCAAAAAAGCGTTCCTTCTGTTGTTTCAGTTCGTGATTTCTCTCATGCAAAGTGACTATCTCTGCATCCTTCTCCTCAACAAAACGTTCCTTCTGTTGTTTCAGTTCGTGATTTCTCTCATGCAAAGTGACTATCTCTGCATCCTTCTCCTCAACAAAACGTTCCTTCTGTTGTTCCAGTTCGTGGTTTCTCTCATGCAAAGTGACTATCTCTGCATCCTTCTCCTCAACAAAACGTTCCTTCTGTTGTTCCAGTTCGTGATTTCTCTCATGCAAAGTGACTATCTCTGCATCCTTCTCCTCAACAAAACGTTCCTTCTGTTGTTCCAGTTCGTGATTTCTCTCATGCAAAGTGACTATCTCTGCATCCTTCTCCTCAACAAAACGTTCCTTCTGTTCTTCCAGTTCGTGGTTTCTCTCATGCAAAACTGCTATCTCTGCATTTTTCACCTCAACACAACGCAACTTCTCTTGTTTGAGTTGGTTTGTCTTTTGCAAGGCAGCCATCTCTGCATCCTTCTCCTCAACACAGGGTTCTTCCAGTTGTTTGAGATCCTCTGCTTTGTCATTATGATGCATCTTGAGGAGCTTTTCATATTTCTTGTTCAGTTCCTCATAGTTTCCGCGCAAAACTTTATGCTCAATTTTCAGGGCATTCATTTTAACATTGTGCCTCACTTCTGGTTCCACCTTCACCTCATTTTCCTTCTTGTCCACCTTCGCCTCCTTCTCCACACAATGCTCCTTCTCTTGTTTCAGTGTTTGGTTTTCCTTCAGCAAGGCAGCTATCTCTGCATCCTTCTCCTCAACACAGCGTTCCTTTTGTTGTTCGAATTCCTGGTTTGCCTTTTGCAAGGTGGCCATCTCTGCTTTGTCCTTCTCGTGCATCTTGAGGAGCTTTTCATATTTCATGTTCAGTTCCTCATAGTTTCCGCACAAAACTTTCTGCTCAATTTCCAGGGCATTCATTTTCACATCGTGCCTCACTCCTGGTTCCACCTTCACCTCATTTTCCTTCTTGTCCACCTTCTCCTCAACAGAACGTTCCTTTTCTTGTTTCAGTGTTTGGTTTACCTTCAGCAAAACGGCCATCTTTGCCTCCTCCTCAACACAATGCTCCTTCAGTTGTTTGAGTTCCTGCCTAAAATGGGTTCGCTTTCTTGGATTTATGACGTTTATTGGATAAGGTGAATTGGAAGAGCCAGATGACCGACATGTATTCAGTCCAGTCTATGACACTGTCCTGCAGTGTGGGACAAGGGGTCAACATTGCATTTGTATAAACTTTCCCTCTAAACCAGTGTTTGCATATTTTCTTTATTGTAAGAGCCCTCTTGTACTAAAAGGGTTTTAACATTACCAGATTGTTTGTTATATAATTGTACGATGAAGCTGTTTTTAATTAGATTCATAACAAATCAATTGCTCACTTTGTGTAAAAGTTCTAATGCTGGGATTGATCATTCCACAACTCATTAGCGACAAAGCCCTACATTTGTGAAACACAAAGTGACAAGTTTAACAGCTTTTAGGGGATGGCAGTGAATCACTAAACTGTCCAGGCTGACTGTACGGCTGCATCTTGTTGGTTTTCAATGAGCTTGCTTCCTTTCTCCCCTTATTATCTCCTGTCTCCCACCGTGAAGTAAATGGGAGGAGGTTAAAAAACGAAAGCATGCACGTAAGTGAAGGACAGAGAGAGGAGACGTGAACAGAATCATGACACCAGTTTCCTTTGGTTGTCTCTTTCACAAACATACATTATACTTAATAAAGCATTTTGATCGTTTACATTTCTTAATATTATTTATTAAACAGAATTGCGTTGCTAGGCAACAGCATGGGTCCATTCTTACTTCCTGTCAGCTGATGCATTCGCTGACATCAGCAAATGGAACCTTCAGATTGATGACATCATCTTTGCCTTGATGCTTTAGAAGTTTGCAGGTCTCAGCTGTGACGGTGAATTCATCAGAGCATCAGAGCATCAGTCAGAAGGCAGAAGGAACTGTTCCAGCTAGTGTTAGATCATTGCAGAAATAGGTTTTGTAGCAAGCTAACATTAGGTAGACTTGCACGTCTATTTTAACGAGATAATCTAAGTGAACTCCATTTTTGTGGCTTTAATTCAGTTGAACAATTATATTCAGTTTGCTTAACAACAGGTCATTTCATCACCGCAGTAGAGATGGAGATGAACAATAGAGATGAGATGGAAGTCAAGCTCGAGATTCTGCAAAAAGAAAATCAGGAAATCAAGTTGTTGCTGGAGGAGGAAAGGACTTTAAGGAATAAGCTTCAGATTGAAGGCGCTAAGAAGGAAGCGATGCTGAAAGCATATACAGAGAATGCAGCTGAGCTATCTGGGCAAAATGTGAACGTGAAAGCCCAGGAAATTGAGCACAACATCTTGCGCGTCAACAATGAGGACCTGAACATGAAATACGGAATGCTCCAGAGGTCACACAAGAAGGTCGAAGCAGAGATGGCTGCCTTGAGAAAGGCAAACGCGGGACTCAAACAACTGAAAGAACCCTGTGTTGAGGAGAACGCTGTAGAGATGGCTTCTTTGCGTGAGATAAACCAGGAACTCCAACAACAGAAGGAGCGCTGTGTGGTGGAGAAGGATGCAGCAATAGCTGCCTTGCTGAAGGAAAACAAAACACTGAAACAAGAGAAAGAGTGTTGTGTTGAGGAGAAATATGCAAAGACGGCCGCCTTGCAAAAGACTAACCAAGAACTCAAACAACAAAAGGAGCGTTGTCTTGAGGAGAAATCTGTAGAGATAGCTGCTTTGCGTGAGAGAAACCAGGAACTCCATTTACAAAAGGAACGTTATGTTGAGGAGAAAGCTGTCAAGATAGCTGCTTTGCGTGAGAGAAACCAGGAACTCAAACAACTGAAGGAGCATTGTGTTGAGGAGGAGGCAAAGATGGCCGCCTTGCTGAAGGAAAACCAAACACTGAAACAAGAGAAGGAACGTTCTGTTGAGGAGAAGGTGGACAAGAAGGAAAATGAGGTGAAGGTGGAACCAGGAGTGAGGCACGATGTGAAAATGAATGCCCTGGAAATTGAGCATAAAGTTTTGCGCGGAAACTATGAGGAACTGAACATGAAATATGAAAAGCTCCTCAAGATGCACAAGAAGGACAAAGCAGAGGATCTCAAACAACTGGAAGAACCCTGTGTTGAGGAGAAGGATGCAGAGATGGCTGCCTTGCAAAAGACAAACCAACTCAAACAAGAGAAGTTGCGTTGTGTTGAGGTGAAAAATGCAGAGATAGTAGTTTTGCATGAGAGAAATCACGAACTGGAACAACAGAAGGAACGTTTTGTTGAGGAGAAGGATGCAGAGATAGTCACTTTGCATGAGAGAAATCACGAACTGGAACAACAGAAGGAACGTTTTGTTGAGGAGAAGGATGCAGAGATAGTCACTTTGCATGAGAGAAATCACGAACTGGAACAACAGAAGGAACGTTTTGTTGAGGAGAAGGATGCAGAGATAGTCACTTTGCATGAGAGAAATCACGAACTGGAACAACAGAAGGAACGTTTTGTTGAGGAGAAGGATGCAGAGATAGTCACTTTGCATGAGAGAAATCACGAACTGGAACAACAGAAGGAACGTTTTGTTGAGGAGAAGGATGCAGAGATAGTCACTTTGCATGAGAGAAATCACGAACTGGAAGAACAGAAGGAACGTTTTGTTGAGGAGAAGGATGCAGAGATAGTCACTTTGCATGAGAGAAATCACGAACTGGAACAACAGAAGGAACGTTTTGTTGAGGAGAAGGATGCAGAGATAGTCACTTTGCATGAGAGAAATCACGAACTGAAACAACAGAAGGAACGCTTTTTTGATGAGAAGGATTCAGAGATAATGACTTTGCTTGAGAGAATCCGTGAACTCCAACAAGTGAAAGAACGTTGTGTTCAGGAGATAGCCGCCTTGAAAACACCATGGTGGAGAAGATTCATTAATTTCCTTTCTAGTATCGTCCCAGATGTCCCCGACGACTACGAAGAAGGCAGCCTTGACAGTTAAACTTTAGAAAATATGATAAACAACAACAAAAATTAGTAAGACATAAAAACATTTCCAGAACAGACTAAAGCTCAAAATGAGTGAGCAATAACATATAATAACATTCAGTCAGGATATATATTTAAACAGTTAACATTTATTAGATCAATTTATTAAACATCAACAAAGGTTCCAGAAGATACTTAAGCGGCTAGAGTATCGTTAGTATAGTATAGTAGTAGTAGTAGTATAGTTTTTTTAGGCTAGATTCTAGCCTCTAGGGGCAAAACAATTACCTTCATTTTACCTTCGCTTCTAGCACTCCTAAAATACAGGAAAAGGGTAGCAAAATAAAGATCTGGTTAAATTAAAAAGGTCACCCAGAACATACTGTAGGCGATTTCAAGCCATTACAGTTAAAAAAAAACCCTGATCCATTACGCATACAAATAAATCCAGTAGAGACTTAAACTCACAGTGATTGTGCAGTATTGCCCTCTAGAGAAGAACAACATCCGCTCCTCCGCTCCCTTCACTGGCTTCCGGTAACTGCTAGAATCCACTTCAAGACACTGGTACTTGCTTACCGTGCTGCGAATGGATCTGGCCCTTCCTACATCCAGGACATGGTTAAACCGTACACCCCAGCGCGTGCACTACGCTCTGCATCAGCCAAACGACTCGTTGCGCCCTCGCTGCGAGGGGGACCCAAGTTCCCATCGGCGAAAACACGTGGGTTTGCTGTCCTGGCTCCAAGATGGTGGAATGCGCTCCCCATTGACATCAGGACGGCAGATAGCTTGCACATCTTCCGGCGCAAACTGAAAACTCATCTCTTTCGACTCCACTTCGAGCGTTAGAACGATTAACGAAGCACTTTTATACTAATAAAGGACTGGATTACCTAAAGCCAGTTGAGTAGCACTTGAAATGTTTGGCTCTATGAAACCTGATATACTTATATGATTCTGTTTTCTTCAAGGTTGTGTCTTCCTGGTCGAATGTACTTATTGTAAGTCGCTTTGGATAAAAGCGTCAGCTAAATGCAATGTAATGTAATGTAATGTAATCTAGTTAGATTCAGTCTTTACATCCATTACAAAATGTCATCTGTGGAAGCCGTAGTACTGTAAAAAGCACGACCAATCATCTGAGCCGGCCCGGCTAAAATAACTGGATGGCCTACCTGCCTGTCAGCCTTCCATCTGTGCACAAACTTATCTTGTGCCCTCATTGGTCATGTGCGCGTTCGTGTGTGTTGGAGGAGGGGCTCTGTAAGGAAGTGGCAGATTTTTTCCAGCTGTGTATTTTCAAATTCTAGCGCATTCTAGCTGGTTTCTCCAAAATTACCTACCCCACCTTTAACAGCTATTAGATCTGGTTAAAAAAAAAAAAGATTCGTTAAATATAGAAATAGTTTCCAGAAGAGTCTCAGTGTGATGTGCAGTTTTAGCCACTAGGGGCAAAAAAATAACCTTCATTTAAAAAAAAACTAAAACAATTCCTTCGCTTCTATCACCCCTAAATAACAGGAACATTTCAGGATATATATTTAAACAGTTAACATTTATTAGATCTGTTTAAACATTAACCTGTTAAGCAACATTTTCACAAAACTGTGTCTCAGGGCTTCTTAACATTTGACAACCTATTAATGTGTCATACCCACTTAACGGGAAGACACTCAGCTAACTGACGATATGAACCATTTCTACCGAAACAAAACACAACTCTAACACCAAGCGTATGAATTAGCACTAAGCGAAAGAGTGCTAACGCACTTAACTCACGGTAGAAATATGTTATACTTCATTGAATCTGCACAAACATATCATAAACTGAGATTCCACAGATTCCAATGATATAAGTATCATCACTGTGTATGAGAGCTTCCGGTTTTGGACATGCTGGCTGCGCATCACTCTCATTCACCAATGGTAATGTTTAGATGGATTTAGGAACTTCCTCTCGATTCTATTGGCTCTAACGGTTCAAAAGAGGTGTCAATCACCAACATCGACCAATGGGTTCCAGAGATATGGCAAATACACCCAAATGACCCCATACTGTAGGTGGGTTTTCTTTTTCTAAATCTCTCTAAAAAGGTCAAATGTCAATTGTTTTGCATCAATCTTGATATAGGGTACTTATTATCAGCGACGTGCAGTCAGGGGAGGCAGAGCCTCACCTGTCATACTCCAATATAACGGAAAAAACAACTAAAGAAAAACGAAATAGTAATAATAATAAAATGTCTCCACTGATCTGTGTTGTAAATGTGATTTATGTATGATTCCAATCGCTTTTTATAGTCAAAATCATCAAATTTGCCGAGCTCCGCTACAACTACGGGTAGCGATGAGAAGTGAGGCAGGGACGAGCTCTGCCTCACGTAAACCCACAGTAACTTGCTGGAGCGCGGGCACTAATTTAGCGCGGGCACTTATTTTGTGAGCGTGCTCAAGGCAGTTACTGTGTGGTAAGGTGAGGCAAAGATGAGCTCTGCCTCACCTCAAAATGCGTCACCTCACAGAAACTGGCTGGAAAGCGGGCCCTCAGCGCATGCCTGTTAGTTACCATCTCACTGTAGGTCACCAATGTAATGTTTGTAGATCCCTTTATTACATTTATCCTCGCCATCCATAGTCTCTAAATAACTTATTTCACGTATATGATATTTAGGCTCGCCGTACAACGGCAATGAAAAAAGCACCAGGAGAGGCAGCCATAACCTCTGCCGCACTGAAGGGGGCGCACGTGAGCCCACAGGTCCTTGTTGCTACTGTTATTCTACGCAGAGACGGTATAGACGCGAACAACAAACTAGACTTTTGAAACTAGAGGAAGATAAGGAGGACTTTTACAAAAAAGTAATAGAGATTGTTGTCCAGAAGGATAGCATGGACTTCATCTTCAAGTCAAGGTAAGACCACATTGGTAATTAAAATTGGATCTTACTAAGAAAGAACAATCCAATATTTAGATGTTGGGTATCCTTTTGTTGAACAGTCTGTTTAAAATGAATTGAAACATCAGACCAAAAAAGCTTTTGAAAATAACAGAATATTTCGATTAAGGTCAAAATATTTGTAAATCTTGCCTCACCAGCCATGAACCTCACCGCACGTCACTGCTTATTATATGTTATAGTCTGGATTCCTAAAGCTTTTTGTCTCCAATCCCATAATTCAAGGGTGGTTTTCACCCCCTTCTACCTCACACAATTACTGCAACTCCGCACCCCCCCGAAGCACAACACCCGGTCAGCTACAAGCATCCTGTTAAGCCCCTGTCACCCTGTCCCGAAATGTACACCCGATGGACAGACGAATATTGAATTGTGAATTTCGCACGAAGATGGCCCCGAACCACACACAAAGGCAACATTTACATTACATTTAAGACATACAACTGCAACGAAAGTAACACAAACAATTATGTTAAAGTACTATGATACTGTACTGATATCTTCAGACTTTGTTCTTTACTTTCTCCGTCTTTATATGTAGAAGATAATAGGCTTGTTTGAGACAAGCGAGACCTGCGCAATTTCGATCAACGTCTTGCTCGTGCGTTGCATGATGGTTAGTCATTTTGTCCGACTTGCTCTGGAGGCTCGCCCACATGAGACGTTGAAATCTCGCGGGACAAAGACGCCCGCAGCCTTGAGAGCGAGGCGCGGCGAGGCAGCGTAGTTCCTCTCCACGGGCTGCGGAAGCGAAATGCTTGATGGGAAACGACTCGCTGGTATCTCGAGCTGGGCGCTCATTGGTGGTTTTTTCCACGTGCTGGTGATGAAACTCTCCAATTGGCTGGGCAAAAGTTTGTTGTTGTTTTGTGTCAGTTTTACGTCGCCACTTCCATTCACATTTTTCATCATTGTTCCACAATATTTATCATCATTAAATTAATATCCATATATGTTATACTATACTTGCACTGCTTACCGTTTTCATACTTTATATATCTTAGCATATTCATCATACACACTGTTCATACTGCTCACAGGCTGATATCTAGTGTATTCATACCCCTCACTGTTTATTCATCATTCAATTCATTCTATATTTTATTCTGTCTATTGTGTACATTACTTTTCACTTCACTGCTTGTTGCACCTGGTTAGAAGCTAAACTGCATTTTGTTGTCTCAGTACCTGTAATATGTGCAATAACAATAAAGTTGAATCTAATCTTGAGCAGGAACAAATGTATTTACTTAGTACATATCTGACATTAACGATTAAACACATGTGTGCATTCTTTATAAATGCAAACCGAGTGCAAACCGAGTCAAGCCGACTCCGGAGGCAGCAGTATGCACCTTCAAGCTGTTTGCAATCCGCCAAAAAACTGAGAGAAGAAGAAGAAGAAGACGAAGCTGACTCCGAGCTGTCCGACTTCAGGCGAGCTTTTTGAGACCTCCCCCGGCTGCAATCGGCTATTCTCGTCTACTTTCGAGGCGAGCCGCAACGCGTCTCAAACAAGCCTATGGAGAGGCGAAGTCACGCCCATCTACTTCCGGACCATGGGACCCCGGAAGCGAAACATTTACATTGAATTCAATGGAGAGAGAACACATATCTTTTGATCCCGTTTGAATTGTGCCACGAACTACACATAAGATGTTTGTCAATCTTAAGCAATCATTTCCATGTCAAAAAAGTCACATTTTGTCGTAAAACTGCTGAAATATTAGACTATGAAAAATACGCTACTACAAAGACTACAAATCCCAAATCCCATTCTGGGTCGCGTAAGTGATGTCACAGGCATGCTCGGTGATTTATAATAAGACTCCTAATTAAAGCGAAGAAGAAGAAGATCTCATAACTGATTTATTCCCTCCAATAAATTATAGATCGCTAAAAATAAATTCACTTTTACAAGATGCCTGTGTGCTTTGTACCAGGTTGTAGTCATAAAAGTGATCATACCACTTGCTCCTTCTATCGATTCCCGTCTGATGAAAGGACCAGGAGTCGCTGGATCAGACATATCAGGTAATATCATAGGTAATATACATGTTGTGCATGGAACATAGTCAAGTTAGCTACCTAGCTAGTAGCGACGAGTAGCGAGCACGTTAGTTAGCATTACATTACTTAGCCTTGTCATTTTTAGTAGCCTTACCATGAAGTTATTATTTTATTACATGAAGTAAACCAAAATGTTAAACAGTAACCAAACATGATGGTAAGTATTTCGTGAAACATTTGAAGAGTAGCCTACTGCGCCCTCCACCGGGTGCTAAGGAAGCAGTTCAGGGAGAGTCGAAGGCAGGCAGGGAGCTTTGCATGTCATTCTTCTGGACGTGTTTCATTGTGATGACAATCTGTTTGTTGGAAAGACAGTCGTTGTGTGCTTATTGAGAGAAAATTGTTAGAAGAGATAATTATTCAAAGTGTTGTTACTTTAAAGTGTTGTTACTGACCTTTTTCTCTTTTATTTTCTTTACCTCACCTGTAACTGCTGATACATTGAGGAACATGCACACTGACCTGCTCTGGCAACCTGATTTCCACTGTACGTAATAGTATTTGGTTATGGTATATTATTTATATACATCAAAGGCACAATGCACCCCCCAGAGACACACATGTATTGAGTGTGATATTTTGCATAGGTCATGTGAAATCAACTTTACATACTAGAAAACTGTAGGAGCGGCAACTTGTTTTGAAATTGAATTTGTAATATCCGATAATAAAGTTGATCTGTTTTCTTTATTCTTCTCTCTTCCCAGCTCCATCCATCACCATTCTCTGTTCCTGCAGGTCCTGCTTGCTAATCAATGCTCATATTTTTTTACACAATTACAAATAAAGTCATTGTATTGTATGACATGAAGTTGTGCTTCATTCGGAGTCAATAATAAATTAATTCTGCCTTCAACTGCGCAATGATTGTGGACTGCACCGACATCCATGTAGCTGCCCCCCAGTAAGATGAACCAAGCAAAGAGGGTCACCATCATGCCCAAGGACATCCAGCTGGCCCGCCGCATCCGCGGAGAGAGGGCTTAGACTGACCTGAGACCAGCACACCCAAACACAACAGCTCTTTTAAGAGCCACCTACATTTTCAAAGAGTTGCAATCCTACGTTATTATAATGATTAAACTGGTTCATGTATCACTTAGTTTACTGAACCGTGATGAATGAAAGTGAAATGAGTGAGGTAGTGGTTCACTGAAGTTACAAAGACATTAATATATGAGTAACAGGTCAGTGTAAACACAAGCTTCTGTCAATTATGGATCATTCCAACTATTTATATAAAAATATGTAATAAAGTTCTAAAACAAGTATTCGGTATATTCCTCGATAGCTTTTGGAGAAGGTTGTTTTTAAGTTTACTAAATCTATCGTTTCAACTGTTTCACTTATAAAAAAGGAACAGGTGAGTAGAGCATCATTGAGTTTATTATTCTGTCCGTAAATTATCCAAATGAATGTTTTTCATTATTTTAGTCAACCCTAAACAAATTGATTGTACCTTTTAATGATTGACCTTACATGGTCGGCAAAGTTAAATTAACTTCAGAAATCAAATCTGTTCTGAGAAAAAACTAATAAATGTTTAAAGATAGGAACTTGCCATCCCACTGAAAAACAGTCCCGTAGAGATTTAAAGGCGTAGTTGTAGTTCAATCCAACTTTCATTTGGATTCATTTGACAACAGTCAACTATTTTCATAAAGAATATATATATTTTTCAAAGTCAACTTTATTGTCAATCTTACTCAGTTTGTGTTTATAGACAGAGATCAAAAAGACGTTTAAATAAATTATACAATTTACAGATATGTATACAAATATATATATCCTATATACACCATCATGTATAATGATGGTGTATGATGTAGAAGGAAGTGTGTTAGATAACAAGTAAATATAGAGTTACATACCGATCCATGTTACAGCAAAAGATGGAATAACTCAGAAGCACGCAGTATAATAATAATTACATGCAACAATTAAATAACTGCTCAGCATCTCCACCACAATCCCAATCTGCTGTGTCCTGTTTTCCTCCCCTCTGCATAACACCCCATCACACATACCAAACACAACGCAGAGTCCGAGGGTGTTAAGAGTGTGTTTATTTAAATGTCCTCCTCTCTACTGGCCAACACAGGGAGCATATGCTGGGTGTAGAATTGTTCCAGGAGGAGGAGATTTCCATGCCATGCAGGGTCTTTGGGGATGGGGATGATTGATCGCCTCCTTCGTGGTCCACACAACAAAGTAGCAGAGACTCCGGTCTATGATGTGCAGCTGCCCTTGGAACTGGTGCCAGTATGGGTGATTCTCCTTGAGAATATATGACCCACCCTCCGCACGGAGACAGAAGGATGGTAACTGGACTGCCTCCGCGATGGTCATGTTCCTCTGGCTGTGTGGACACTTCACCTACAGCAAGGCAGATGGCTGCACAAGTCCATAGGGTGATGCTCCCAAAACACCCGACTCACTCACAAAGAGACCAGACTCGAACACTGTCACCCGATAGGCCTGCACAAAAGCCTTCACCCTTCGGCCTCGTTTACAACCCCCCAGTTGACAGTTGGGCGATGTCTCTGGCCAGTGGGTTGGTATGTCTCCTCTCGCTGTTGGTAAAGTTGAGACACCGGCTGGACTACTTTGGAAGTGCCAGGCTTCCTCCACTGGCACTCAACATCTGTGGAGCTGATCGCCACATGGCAAAATATTGCCAATGCTGCAGCGTGGCTGCATTTGTACATCTCCTGTGCACAATCACAGACAGCGCTCTGCATCGCGCCATCGTCTCCCATGCAGATCTGTACAAATAAAGTAAGTACCATTTGTTAGCATGCTATAATAGATTGAATGAGGCAATAATACAAGGATGCGTCCGGATCTGGGGGTGGGAGGGTTTATTTTTCCATAGTTTTGTCCTCTTGTCTGTTTGTTATTGTTTGTTTTTTCTGTATTTTTTGTGTAATTGTGTGTTGTATTGTTGTGATTGTACATTGTATTTTTCTAAATGTGTATGAATACATTTTTGAAAACATTTGATCAACAATAAAAAGGATTTGGTCAGGATCTAGACTCAGTGTGTAGTTTATTAATTAATCAATGCTCTCTACATTAGGAAAACACATACCAGTTGTTACCAGAGGGAGTCACACACAGCTGTGCCTAGATAACCAAAATCCTTGAATCTACACACAGAAAAATCAAGTCAAATGACACAACGAGAAAAAGGAGATCACACATACAGCGCACATACGGGTACTTCTCAGGCCATGCTGGGTAATCTGTGACGTTTCACTCTCTCAAAAGTTGGGCCATTTTATCATCATGCGCTCATGAGCAGCTCTCATAGGAATGAATGAGGCCCCGCCTCCCACGCTGTATCCAGTTTCTTATTATACATCCATGGTAGTGACAGGCTCTGCCCATGGAATGTATAATAAGAACTGGATTACAGCGTGGGAGGCCGGGGCCTATCCATTCCTATGAGAGTTGCTCAATGGCGCATATGATGACAAAATGGCCCAACTTTTGAGGAGCGAAACGTCACAGATTACCCGGCATGCCTGAGAAGTACCCGTATGTGCACTCATAGCGCATGCGCAACTTAACCACGCCGCCCAAAAGGCTCGTTCACATTAAGCACGTGCAATTGCGTACACGTAACAGCACCGCGCGTTCATGACAGCATGGTACTGGATTTATATTAACGAGGGCGGCAGTTAGCAGCTAGCGGCTAGCAAGTAAATTATGCTAAGTTACACATCAATCGTTATGTACTTTTATATTACGCTGACATCAGGATCTAGTGATATCCAAGGCAACAGAGCTTCATTTAGCATGATACTTGTGTGGGTTGTACATGAAACCACTTGGTAATATATAAAAATGTATATGTTGAAGCCTGTTATGATTCAATTGTGAGTTAAAACTTTATCTAAAAAGTAATGCTGATGATGGATTACTCTGGTGGAGTTAACAATAACATAGCCTATTTCTTTTTGAATGTGATGGAGTAAAAGATAGTAACTGATTATTCATGTTAGCCCACAAGTAACTAAAACAATTGCAAGTGCAATAAGAAGCTACAGGAACGTTAATCTACGTCGGTAATATTAACTTTATTAATACAACATTTACGGTACAAGATTTACATCATACAGCCCATGTAGTATAATATTTTACAATGATGAATTACAGCAAAACATGTGCAATATATCCATTATTACAGCTCCGTGGGCTGGCAGTAAGGCGATATGGTCCGTTGTTATTGTGCATCCATGGGTAAAAGGTACAACTCATGTAGTACTGAACACATCACATGAACGTGCCGGGCGGCGCGGTCCCGTGGGTTAGATGCGCGTTTCATAATGCAGAGGGAAATAACTCAGAATAACCTTATTAGCACATTTTTAAAACTTGAGGAACGAATGTTTTTAATAAGGGCTATACAAGTGTTCATACTGGGTAGTTATTTAGTTTAAAAAAAATTATCCAACGAGTTACAGACCATTCTTTCCCCATGTAAGGTCAATGGGAAAAGTGTTTCCGGGCCTGGCAACCAACGGATGTGCAGTACCGCCGTTTGGCCAGCACGAATATTTTCATCTGAGTCCGGCGCACTTCCTGGGGGCTTGGCTCTGCCTCAGTACCAGATATGTTCGGGCGCTACCAGATATGTTCGGGTGTATTTCCGTCGCATCCGTCATCCGTCATATCCGGCTACTCACCTCCCTCTGCTCCCAGCGCTCTGCTGCCACACACTGGCCGTCTGCGGAACTGCAACCGGAGGAACTCGGTACAGCTTGTTATGTGTGTGTACTTGTGCACATAAATAATGTTTCTAATTATTTACAATTAAAATATATATATTCTGCGTTACTTTAGCCAACACTTTTATAATATATAAGCCTGATCATGTCGTTGAAAGCAAGTACAGATGTTCTCCCTTTTCCACAGTTCTGTGTGAACTTCATCTAAGGCAGATGCTTTGCTTCTGCACCAGTTTAGCAGAAGTCTGTTTTGTAAGACTGGTTTTGTTGCAGTCTGTTCATGCTATGTGTTTTCATGCGATAAGGACTATACACACGGAACACATGTGTTACAGGGCTGTACCCAGTGTGCTTCATAAAACATTTTTGAAGCTTATTTTTTTTAATTAAGCCGTTTCCATGTTATAACAGCATCTCGTTAAATCAATATCGGAAACAATAATTGTTTTTTCGTGGTTGTTTAAATGTAATTTATGGTGCTGTTAGAGTGCTTATAGACTGACCCGTTAATACAGATTATATGATTGTGTTTACATATAATTGCAAGGCAATACATGATTGTCACTAAAAGCCTTGTCTCTACATTACAATAAAATATAAAAAATAATTGACTAATAATTTTATAAAATTTCAAGTTAGTATTAAAGGCATAAAAAGACAGACATTTTAAATTCCTGTCTTTAATATAATGTTTCTTCTGCCCCATAAATTGTTCACCCAAACCAGGCTTTGCTTGGATAAGCTTTTATTTTTAAAAAAAAAAAAAAAAAAAACTCTTGTCCATTGTCCATGCCGGTGGTTCAGTTGGATTATTTGTCACAGGGTTGCTCCGATTCACATCGGTCTCCTCCATTTTGTAGATTATTTACGACTTTTGAAATCCACATTAAACACATCGGCAAAATCCGGTTATCTTGCAGCAAACATGTTTGTGCATTGTTTCCATCTGCGCCCCGTCCTTCTCCATCTTTTCCTCTGGAATCCAATAAATTCATCCTGAGTCCAATTAGCCATCAAAGTCACTCCAATAGTGCTTCCTTATTACGCGTTCATCGTTCCTTTACCAAAATACTTCCCAATTCATCCAGTTTTGGACAGTTTAGTTGTAGCAGTTTTTGAGACTTTGTAAACTTTAATTACGCTGTTGCGCGCTGTGTGCATGTGTGTGTGTGGTGTGGGGGGGGGGGGGGGGGGGCAACTTCCAACAGGAGTCATTTGGGGTGGGCTCATGGAAAAAAGGTTGGAACACTGCTCTAGGCGGGTCCGGGGGTGTCCCCCGGAAAGATGTTTTAACATTTTATAGTAAAATTGCTTCAATCTGGTGCCAATTTGAGTGCCCTCAATTTTAGAGACTGATCTAGGGGGTACAACTCTAACACCCATATGAAAAAGATCGTTTTGCATTTATTAATCAAATAAGTAGGCTATGTGAACATTTCCAATAACCTCACCATAGCCAATAACAAATAATGTAACTTATTTTATTTTTTGTTGTTCATTTCATATCTTATTTTACCAGTTAACATTTATTTATTTATGCATATTATTTTAAATCTCAGTTGAAACGATTATTTTTGGTTTTACTGTCCGTATACATTGGAATGATTTCAAACCTGTTTTTATTTATCCTAATAATTATAAAGGTGTGCCTTGGAAATTTGTTTACATAAATTGTGATCAAAACGTTTGAGACTCACTGAGATAACTTAGACTAAAGTGAACTATCTAAACCCTCAAAGTCCTTTACCTCACTGAGCCTCTCAGTCTGACAGGACAGAACTCTCCCTCCACATTATTGTAGAAACAGCTTCTTATATCCGTTAGCGCAGCAGAAGCTAACAACAATCTCCGCCGGTACCGGTGCACCTCCTCTCTCTATCTCTCTCATTCTGGCTGTGAGCTGCGGGCGCCTGATAAGCCAACATCCCCCACTTTCATCACTACAGCGCCCATCGTACAGGGCAAATGGAAAATGTAACCGGGGTGAAAAGGGTGTATCTTTACTTAATTATGAATGTTGTGTTGTCGTTTTTTTTAATTATATTTGAATTATATCTTGTGGAACTGCAGATCCCCTGTCCTCCACCAGGGGGTGCTGCAGCACCCTCAGCACCCCTACTTCCCACGGCCCTGTTTCAAATTAACTATATAATTACTGTGCCTGTATGTGGCACGTCTAGATATCTCTTGAATCGATTTCTTCTTCAGCTCTCTTGTATTAGTTAAAAAAACAAACAATCAATTCAAGCTTCATTTTAGACTCAAAGAATAGCATAGCACAAACAAAATATAGACTAAAACCAGAGCCATGTAGGCCTATCCTTTAATTAAAAAAAACAGAGAGTGTATGATCTCTGACTGAATTAAAGGGTTTTGGTCATTTTGAAGTATTGTTATTTTTGGAAGAAATGTATTAAAATTGAATAACACTAACGTGAAATAATGTAAAAAACAACAAAAAGAAACAAAGAATACGACCCCAATGTTCTGCAATAACACAACGCCTTTATTGTAAGTTGCTTGGATAAAAGTGTGAGCTAAATTAAATGTATTGTACTATATTGTCATTACTTTATCTGTCATGTTCCTCCCCTCACCCTGCAGGTCCTGAGTCATGTCGGTGTGCTCAGCCCTCCTGAGCCGGCGTGTGGCTGCAGGTCGCTGTGTGCTGTTCCTCCATCTCTCATCCACATAAGATCCCCAGGTTAGCTGAGCCGGGTACAAGAAGATCTGATGAGGAGGAACCACTTGTGGGAGGAGACAGGGAACCTGCCGTTCTCCAGAGCAAAGATAGGATCCTTCATCCAGGAAAGACCCGTTCTGAAGAAACCCGTTTCTAGAGGACGCTTTGCTGAGAGGATACCTGAGGAGACACCTTGCCACATGAGGTGAGAAGAGCGCACAGCTGGGCCTTCAACAGCTGGAAATATTCTATAAATTAACTTCAAGATTCAAAGGCTTTATTGTCATATGCACAATAACTACAGTGTAGATATGGCACATGGAGTCTTAAGTCCCAGGCTCCTCCAACAATGCAGCATAATAAGACATAAAACAATAAAACGAAAGTAAAAAACAATAAAATAGTGTAAGAACAGACAGAGTAGATATACATGTAAAACTTAATTCAGGTCTTTAGGTCTTGTCCATAATCTATGTGACCCTTTTGGTTTACAGGCAGCTTTTTCAGATTTGTGTGCATTTGGAGAGCGTGTGGCTAATGAGGTGGACGAGTGGGGCAGAGAGTGTGAGATCACCCCCCCACGGTTGGTGCACTTTGATCCCTGGGGGCGAAGAGTTGACCACATCGTGACCTCCTCCGCCTGGAAACGCATGAAAGACCTCTCGGCACAGGAAGGCCTGGTCGCCATTGGCTATGAGAGGTCATTCGGCGAGTGGAGGTAGTGTTAGACTTCCCTTTTCACTTTAGCTCACTTGCTAATTAATTATATAATAAGAAAAGTTTTTAATGAGAACCTGAGATCAATTCTGTGTGTGTGTTTGTGTTTCAGCCGTGTGTACTAAATGAGCAAGTTGTACATCTTCTCTCCGTCCTCTGGTCTCTACACCTGTCCTCTGGCCATGACTGACGGAGCTGCTAAAGTCATCCAGGTGTGATAGAAAATCAAGATAAAACTGAATCATTAAATTATGTTTACAATACATTTACAAACAATTTAGAAGCCAATTATTGCTGATGGGAAGTGTCCTAAGTTATGCGAACACAAAGCCTTTTTTCATGTTTGTTTTTTTACAAAAGCACATGTAAGATGAAGGGAAAAATCCACATGTGTTGCTGTGTCCAAGATTCAATGCATAATTCTTGTTTTAACCTGATGTTTCCTTTTTTATGTAAAATATTGAGTGATTTTCTTGTATGTGAAGTCCATAGGTGTTTCATGGCCGGTAGATGAAGCCTACAGTCGTTTGACCACTCGTCAGCCTGAGCGTTTCTGGACGTCTGGACAGTGGATGACGGAGAGACAAGGAGGATCTGACGTGGGTCAGTACTGATGTTCATCAGTGTCTTACATGAACAATATCAGCTTCAGCTTGCAGATACAAAAGGCTAGAGTGTAATATTTAAAAAACACTAGATATTTTATTGTTACTCTATCAACGTAGAATAAAGTACCTAAAACCTAGTACCATACTATACACTAAAGTACCTAGTGGTGTTACAATTCTGCATTAAAATGTGTCAAAATGACAAGATCTTTTTCATATATTTCCTTGAGTTGTATTCTCTTACATTATCCCAAAATATTTGGAAAAAAATGTAAGCACAGAGCAAATTATTAATATGAATCCAGGTCACAGTCTGTTCTTTTTTGCTGCCCTGTGTTGTGATGCCTCATGAGTTTCCTCTCCCCATCTTTCCTTCCTCAGGCAGCGGCACAGAGACGGTGGCTGCTCCCCAGGCGGACGGTTCTTACAAACTTCACGGCTTCTAGTGGTTCACCTCTGCAACAGATGCAGACATGACTCTGACTCTGGCCAGAGAGCAGGACAGATCAGGAGCTACCACACCAGTAATGCTGACATCCTCTATTATCAGCCATACACTCAATGACTTACAAAGTGAATGTATTGCCCTTACAGTTAGTTTGTGCGTGTTAGTTTGTGTGTCCTACAGGGCAGCCGGGGTTTGTCGTTGTTCTATGCAGCAGAGGTGAGCAGAGGTGAGGATGGACGACTGAAGGGGATCGAGGTTCAGAGACTGAAAGACAAGCTGGGCACAAGACAGATGCCGACTGCTGAGTTACTGCTGGACGGCCTGCAGGCACACAGGGTCAGCTACACATCATGTATTTTTAAAGGTCTCCTATTGTAAAAAGTTTGATTTCCATGTCTCTTAAAGTAAGCATAAGCTGTAGATTCCTCCTCTGGTCTTTGCATATAATGATGAACGCCTGTGAGCCTAACATTTGTATATTTAAGCTTAAAAAGAGGAAATACAATATTATGTATTGCATTGACAAGTGTAATCATTGTTGAGGCAGCTACAGCAAGGACATCTCTCTAATTTTTCCCCTGAGCCAAGCCACTAATTTAGAGACATATTCAGGGCATCAGGGAAAAGCAAGAAATACAGCATATTCAAATATATTGTATTGTTATATGTTCAGAGTTTAAGGCTTTTGTGCCAACAGCACAGGGTCTCTCCATCTTCTCGTACGTTCCTCTGTTAAGACAAACCCTGCTGATTACATTTTTTAGACTAAATAAATGTCAAAGAACTTGATTCCTTTATTTCCTCTCTAAAAATACAGATCTCAGAGGAAGGGAGAGGTGTGGCCTCCATAGCTAACATGCTGACGATAACCAGGATACACAACAGCATCTCTGCAGCAGCCGCAATGAGGAGGCAAGACTCATAATACTGCACTGCATCCTGCGCTGATTCCTACAAAACACGCCATAGAAAGCTTATTATTTATAGGTGTGTGTGTGTTCACAGGGTCGTCCAGTTAGCTGGGGACTATGCCACTCGCCGCACTGCCTTTGGAAAGCTTCTCAAAGATCACCCGCTACACATGCAGACTCTCGCCAGGATGGAGGTGAGCTGGGCTGGCTGATGGTAAACAAATGACACACTGTATACAAACTCTCCCATCATACCACACACACGTTTGCTCTGGCTGTGGACAGGTGGAGACCCGTGGAGCGTTCCTTCTGGTGATGGATGTGTGTCGTCTGCTGGGCCGAGAGGAGAGCGGCGTGGCGACTGAGCTCGATGCACATCTGCTGCGTCTGCTCACTCCTGTGGTCAAACTGTACACTGGGAAGCATGCGCGACCTGTTCAGTCTGTTATCTTGTTATCTGTGAGTAATCTCGCCGTTTGAAAGCAACCCTTACTGTCTTTGTTTCGTCTCAGGCAGTGGCTGTGGTGTCGGAGGGTTTGGAAAGCTTCGGTGGACAGGGCTACATTGAGGATACCGGGCTGCCTGGACTACTCCGCGATGCACAGGTGAGGTCAACTAGAGCTTCACTGACTAATCAATAAATAGTTAGAGGAGGTTTTAATGAAATCATGGCAGAAAATGCTGTTTTTTATTATGAGTGTTATATTATTTAAAAAATAATATCTTTGGGGTTAAAAACCAGACATTTGAGAACATCTTTGACTTTGAGAAGCTCGCATAGAAATGTTTTTAAATTGTCCACCATTGTATTGACAAAACGATTGATCCTGGAAAAAAAGGCATGATATTAAAAAGATTCTCTCCTTTTTTCTCAGGTGTTGAGTATATGGGAAGGTACCACAAATGTCCTGTCTCTGGACGTGCTGCGCTGCGTGGCTCGTAGCTCAGGAATGGTTCTTGACGCTTTCTTCACCCACGCCAAGGTAAGGGTTCAGGAAACAGCCCAGTTCAGTAACTCATCTGTGACAGACTTGAACTGGAATATGATCTTGTTTTCTTCTCCTTGTAGTCCCTGCTTGCAGGAGCATCGAGTGTTTCCTCCTTGAGCCCGGCGGTGACAGCAGTGGGCACTGCTCTCTCTGAACTGAAGGACTTTGTTCAGTTTGCAGCTACTAGAGAACCCGGCTACCTGGAACTGGCAGCCAGAGACCTGGCTTTCAGCCTCGCTCGCATCTACACAGGTAGGTAACATTACCTTTGTCGTTAGAATAGTAATCCCACATTAGTCATTATGCATCAATGTTAAATATGTGTAGTTATTCTCAGAAAGTCAAAGTCATTATAATATTGACTTTTGGTCATTTTAATAATACAAAGACAAGTGTTATCAGGAAGTATGATGTGAAATGGTCAATGGACTTCAGTTCTGTTTACTGGTTCCCTGGTTAATTGTACATTAGAATCTTCTCTGTTACGCACAAATTATGAGAGACATCAAGCGCATTTCGTGGCATCTGCAGGCAGTGGCAAGTCCTTCCGGCATATGCCACAGAGGCCGCTACTCTGTGGTAGCTGTGGCAAGTCCTTCCGGCATATGCCACAGATGCCACAACTCGCCGAGGCATCTGCCGCTGCTCAACGGGAGTTGCCACAAGATGCCAGAGTAAGAGAAGGTTTACGGTAGCTGCCACTCGCCTTCCGTGGCAAATGCTGCTATTTAAACCCGTATTTATCGTGTAAAATGTCGCTGTTTTGGCATGACTTTATCGAACTGATCTGTACACAGGACTGATGGTCCGATCTCTATTTTTTTAAACATTATAATTTATATTCAATTTTACTTGGAGCATGGTTTGCTAAAATAAACAAACGTGCTATAGTTATGAAGAAATATTGGCGAGTGAGGGTTGCAACGCCCTTGGCAATTTTCGCTTCTTGAGGGGAGTTTCCTTGCTACGATAAACCAGGTGTATGAGTTAAGACAAATAATTAACAAATAAATATCTGTATTGACACAGCAACGTGTACACTGGTGTTATTAGACTTGGCTACAGACTTAGGGCAGCTGTAACTGATTGCAGTTGCCACTGCTAGTGAGATGCTAAGGTTTACTTTATAAATTAGGCAAAGGCAAGGCAAGGCAAGGCAAGTTTATTTATATAGCACTTTTCAACACAAGGCAATTCAAAGTGCTTTACAAAAAATGAAAGAGATTAAGAAAATGGCATTTAAAATCAGTCATTAAAAAGAAAAGCTAATAAAAAAACATTAAAAGAAAAAATACATGGATAAAAGTTACAGTGCTGTCAATTAAACATTAAAAGAAAAAGTACATGGATAAAAGTTACAGTGCAGTCTAAGATATGAATAGTTCAATTAAAAGCAGCGACAAAAAGAAAAGTCTTCAGCCTGGATTTATGTAAAATAAATGTATTTACTTAGTACATACCTGACATTAACGATTAAACACATGTGTGCATTCTTTATAAATGCAAACCGAGTGCAAACCGAGTCAAGCCGACTCCGGAGGCAGCAGTATGCACCTTCAAGCTGTTTGCAATCCGCCAAAAAACCGAGAGAAGAAAAGACGAAGCTGACTCCGAGCTGTCTGACTTCAGGCGAGCTTTTTGAGACCTCCCCCGGCTGCGATCAGCTATTCTCGTCTACTTTCGAGGCGAGCCGCAACGCGTCTCAAACAAGCCTATGGAGAGGCGAAGTCACGCCCATCTACTTCCGGACCATGGGACCATGGGACATATATTTTGATCCCGTTTGAATTGTGCCACGAACACATATGATGTGTTGTCAATCTTAAGCATCATTTCCATGTCAAAAAATCACATTTTGTCGTAAAACTGCTGAATATAAGACTATGAAAAATACGCTACTACAAAGACTCCCAAATCCCATTCTGGGTCGCGTAAGTGATGTCACAGGCATGCTCGGTGATTTATAATAAGACTCGTAATTAAAGCGAAGAAGAAGAAGATCTCATAACTGATTTATTCCCTCCAATAAATTATAGATCGCTAAAAATAAATTCACTTTTACAAGATGCCTGTGTGCTTTGTACCAGGTTGTAGTCATAAAAGTGATCATACCACTTGCTGCTTCTATCGATTCCCGTCTGATGAAAGGACCAGGAGTCGCTGGATCAGACATATCAGGTAATATCATAGGTAATATACATGTTGTGCATGGAACATAGTCAAGTTAGCTACCTTGCTAGTAGCGACGAGTAGCGAGCACGTTAGTTAGCATTACATTACTTAGCCTTGTCATTTTTAGTAGCCTTACCATGAAGTTATTATTTTATTACATGAAGTAAACCAAATGTTAAACAGTAACCAACATGATGGTAGTATTTCGTGAAACTTTGAAGAGTAGCCTACTGCGCCCTCCACCGGGTGCTAAGGAAGCAGTTCAGGGAGAGTCGAAGGCAGGCATGGAGCTTTGCATGACATTCTTCTGGACGTGTTTCATTGTGATGACAATCTGTTTGTTGGAAAGACAGTCGTTGTGTGCTTATTGAGAGAAATTGTTAGAAGAGATAATTATTCAAAGTGTTGTTACTTTAAAGTGTTGTTACTGACCTTTTCTCTTTATTTTCTTTACCTCACCTGTAACTGCTGATACATTGAGGAACATGCACACTGACCTGCTCTGGCAACCTGATTTCCACTGTACGTAATAGTATTTGGTTATGGTATTTATTTATATACTCAAAGGCACAATGCACCCCCCAGAGAAACACATGTATTGAGTGTGATATTTTGCATAGGTCCGGCTCCCTGGCTAAATGATGCACTGCGTGCTATAGAACCGTCCTTAGGGCAGCAGAGCGGAAATGGTGGAAATCCAAACACCGTGACGACCTCCTAACCTATCAAGCTCTCCTCTCCTCTTTCTCTGCTTCGATCTCTCAGGCAAAAAGCACTTTCTTTCAGAGATATCCAATCTTCCTATTCCAATCCTAAAAAACTTTTCCATCTTCTCCACCCTCTTGGACCCTCCAAAAGCTCCTCCCCCCTCCTCCTTCTGTCAAGCGACTTTGTTACCCACTTGAAAAAAAGGTTAATGATATTCGCTCTTCTTTTTCTGACTCACCTTTACTCACCGCTGGGTCACCAGACCTCTTCCACCAACACACTAACCTCCTTTTTCCCCTCTCTCTCCAAGTGAGGTTCTTACCCTCATTACCTCTGCCCGCCTACCACCTGTCCTCTGGACCCTATCCCTTCAAACCTCCTTCAGACTATCGCTCCTGATATTCTACCGTTTCTCACCCATTTCATCAACACTTCTCTAACTTCTGGTCACTTTCCAAACAGTCTCAAGGAGGCAAGAGTAAACCCTCTCCTAAAGAAACACCCACTCTCAACCGTCTGATGTTTTAAACTACGGCCTGTCTCTCTCCTCCCGTTCCTGTCTAAATCACTTGAACGCGCTGTCTTTAAACAACTCTCTGTTATCTCAATCAGAACAACCTTCTGGATCCGCACCAGTCTGGTTTCACAGGCAGTCACTCCACAGAAACTGCTCTCATTGCTGTCACGGAGGAACTTCACACTGCCAAAACTCATCCCTCTCCTCTTCTGTCATACCTGTTGGACCTGTCTGCTGCATTCGACACGGTGAATCATCAGATCCTCCTCTTCGCACTCTCCAAAACTTGGAGTTTCTGGCTCTGCACTTTCCCTCCTCACCTCATACCTGAAAGACCGTACCTACAGGGTGTGACTTGAGAGGGTCTGAGTCCGACCCTTGTCAATTAACTACGGGGGTCCCTCAGGGCTCTGTTCTTGGTCCCCTCCTCTTCCCTTGTACACAAACTCGCTCGGATCAGTCATTAGCCCGCATGGTTTTTTTACCACTGCTACGCTGACGACACCCAATTAATTCTGTCCTTTCCCCGCTCAGAGACCCAGGTCGTCGCACACGCATCTCTGCTTGTCTAGCTGACATCTCTCAGTGGATGTCTGCTCACCACCTCAAGCTCAACCTTGACAAGACTGAGCTGCTCTTCCTCCCGGGAAAAGATTTCCAACTCTTGACCTGACATCAACATCGGCACTCAGTTGTTTCCCCGACTCAGACTGCAAGGAATCTGGGTGTGACCCTAGATAACAACCTGTCCTTCACTGCAAACATCGCTGCTACAACCCGCTGCGCAGATAACACGCTTACAACATCAGGAAGATACGTCCCCAGCTGACTCAGAAAGCGACTCAGGTTCTGGTCCAGGCTCTCGTCCTCACGCCTAGACTACTGCAACTCCCCTCCTGGCTGGTCTACCTGCATGTGCCATCCGACCTCTGCAGCTCATCCAGAATGCAGCGGCTCGTCTGGTTTTCAGCCTTCCTAAATTCTCCCACACCACTCCGCTCCTCCGCGCCCTTCACTGGCTTCCGGTAACTGCTAGAATCCACTTCAAGACACTGGTACTTTGCTTACCGTGCTGCGAATGGATCTGCCCTTCCTACTCCAGGACATGGTTAAACCGTACACCCATCGCGTGCACTACGCTCTGCATCAGCCAAAACTCGTTGCGCCTCGCTGCGAGGGGGACCCAAGTTCCCATCGGCGAAAACACGTGGTTTGCTATCCTGGCTTCCAAGATGGTGGAATGAGCTCCCCATTGACATCAGGCGGCGCAGATAGCTTGCACATCTTCCGGCGCAAACTGAAACTCATCTCTTCGACTCCACTTCGAGCGTTGAACGATTAACGAAGCACTTTATACCAATAAAGGACTGGATTACCTAAAGCCAGTTGAGTAGCACTTGAAATGTTTGGCTCTATGAAACCTGATATACTTATATGATTCTTTTTCTTCAAGGTTGTGTCTTCCTGGTCGAATGTACTTATTGTAAGTCGCTTTGGACAAAAGCGTCAGCTAAATGCAATGTAATGTAATGTATGCTCCATGTGAAATCATCTTTACATCTAGAAAACTAGAGCGGCAACTTGTTTTGAAATTGAATTTGTAATATCCGATAATAAGTTGATCTGTTTTCTTTATTCTTCTCTCTTCCCAGCTCCATCCATCACCATTCTCTGTTCCTGCAGGTCCTGCTTGCTAATCAATGCTCATATTTTGTTACACAATTACAAATAAGTCATTGTATTGTATGACATGAAGTTGTGCTTCATTCGAGTCAATAAATTCTCTGCCTTCAACTGCGCAATGATTGTGGACTGCACCGACATCCATGTAGCTGCCCCCCAGTAAGATGAACCAAGCAAAGAGGGTCACCATCATGCCCAAGGACATCCAGCTGGCCCGCCGCATCCGCGGAGAGAGGGCTTAGACTGACCTGAGACCAGCACACCCAAACACAACAGCTCTTTTAAGAGCCACCTACATTTTCAAAGAGTTGCAATCCTACGTTATTATAATGATTAAACTGGTTCATGTATCACTTAGTTTACTGAACCGTGATGAATGAAAGTGAAATGAGTGAGGTAGTGGTTCACTGAAGTTACAAAGACATTAATATATGAGTAACAGGTCAGTGTAAACACAAGCTTCTGTCAATTATGGATCATTCCAACTATTTATATAAAAATATGTAATAAAGTTCTAAAACAAGTATTCGGTATATTCCTTGATAGCTTTTGGAGAAGGTTGTTTTTAAGTTTACTAAAATCTATCGTTTCAACTGTTTCACTTTATAAAAAAGGAACAGGTGAGTAGAGCATCATTGAGTTTATTATTCTGTCCGTAAATTATCCAAATGAATGTTTTTCATTATTTTAGTCAACCCTAAACAAATTGATTGTACCTTTTAATAATGACCTTACATGGTCGGCAAAGTTAAATTAACTTCAGAAAATCAAATCTGTTCTGAGAAAAAACTAATAAATGTTTAAAGATAGGAACTTGCCATCCCACTGAAAAACAGTCCGTAGAGATTTAAAGGCGTAGTTGTAGTTCAATCCAACTTTCATTTGGATTCATTTGACAACAGTCAACTATTTTCATAAAGAATATATATTTTTTCAAAGTCAACTTTATTGTCAATCTTACTCAGTTTGTGTTTATAGACAGAGATCAAAAAGACGTTTAAATAAAATTATACAATTTACAGATATGTATACAAATATATATATCCTATATACACCATCATGTATAATGATGGTGTATGATGTAGAAGGAAGTGTGTTAGATAACAAGTAAATATAGAGTTACATACCGATCCATGTTACAGCAAAAGATGGAATAACTCAGAAGCACGCAGTATAATAATAATTACATGCAAACAATTAAATAACTGCTCAGCATCTCCACCACAATCCCAATCTGCTGTGTCCTGTTTTCCTCCCCTCTGCATAACACCCCATCACACATACCAAACACAACGCAGAGTCCGAGGGTATTAAGAGTGTGTTTATTTAAATGTCCTCCTCTCTACTGGCCAACACAGGGAGCATATGCTGGGTGTAGAATTGTTCCAGGAGGAGGAGATTTCCATGCCATGCAGGGTCTTTGGGGATGGGGATGATGATCGCCTCCTTCGTGGTCCACACAACAAAGTAGCAGAGACTCCGGTCTGTGATGTGCAGCTGCCCTTGGAACTGGTGCCAGTATGGGTGATTCTCCTTGAGAATATATGACCCACCCTCCGCACGGAGACAGAAGGATGGTAACTGGACTGCCTCCGCGATGGTCATGTTCCTCTGGCTGTGTGGACACTTCACCTACAGCAGGCAGATGGCTGCACAAGTCCATCGGGTGATGCTCCCAAAACACCCGACTCACTCACAAAGAGACCAGACTCGAACACTGTCACCCGATAGGCCTGCACAAAAGCCTTCACCCCTTCGGCCTCGTTTACAACCCCCCAGTTGACAGTTGGCGATGTCTCTGGCCAGTGGGTTGTATGTCTCCTCTCGCTGTTGGTAAAGTTGAGACACCGGCTGGACTACTTTGGAAGTGCCAGGCTTCCTCCACTGGCACTCAACATCTGTGGAGCTGATCTGCCACATGGCAAATATTGCCAATGCTGCAGCGTGGCTGCATTTGTACATCTCCTGTGCACAATCACAGACAGCGCTCTGCATCGCGCCATCGTCTCCCATGCAGATCTGTACAAATAAAGTAAGTACCATTTGTTAGCATGCTATAATAGATTGAATGAGCAATAATACAAGGATGGTCCGGATCTGGGGGTGGGAGGGTTTATTTTTCCATAGTTTTGTCCTCTTGTCTGTTGTTATTGTTTGTTTTTTCTGTATTTTTTGTAATTTGTGTTGTATTTGTTGTGATTGTACATTGTATTTTTCTAAATGTGTATGAATACATTTTTGAAAAACATTTGATCAACAATAAAAAAGGATTTGGTCAGGATCTAGACTCAGTGTGTAGTTTATTAATTAATCAATGCTCTCTACATTAGGAAAACACATACCAGTGTACCAGAGGGAGTCACACACAGCTGTGCCTAGATAACCAAAATCCTTGAATCTACACACAGCAAATAAAGTCAAATGACACAACGAGAAAAAGGAGATCACACATACAGCGCACATACGGGTACTTCTCAGGCATGCTGGGTAATCTGTGACGTTTCACTCTCTCAAAAGTTGGGCCATTTTATCATCATGCGCTCATGAGCAGCTCTCATAGGAATGAATGAGGCCCCGCCTCCCACGCTGTATCCAGTTCTTATTATACATCCATGGTAGTGACAGGCTCTGCCCATGGATGTATAATAAGAACTGGATACAGCGTGGGAGGCGGGGCCTCATTCATTCCTATGAGAGTTGCTCAATGGCGCATGATGACAAAATGGCCCAACTTTTGAGAGCGAAACGTCACAGATTACCCGGCATGCCTGAGAAGTACCCGTATGTGCACTCATAGAGCATGCGCAACTTTAACCACGCCGCCCAAAAGGCTCGTTCACATTAAGCACGTGCAATTGCGTACACGTAACAGCACCGCGCGTTCATGACAGCATGGTACTGGATTTATATTAACGAGGCGGCAGTTAGCAGCTAGCGGCTAGCAGCAAATA